>NC_043706.1:68368199-68405674 GCF_006229205.1 Suricata suricatta | reverse complement strand
TATGCTTAATTGGGCTGTGGCCTCCAGAGACAGCCTTAGAGCAAGCTCTAAAGCAGCCTTCCTAGAGCATATTCTGGCTCCACCACTTCTAGCTATTTACAATGTGTCTCAATTTCATTCATGTTTAAAATGGGATAATAATATCCATCCTATACTATTAGGCTTAAACAAGGTAATGTCTATAACACATTGTAGTAAGGGCTCGATAAATACTGGCAGTTATAGTCCTGAAGAAAATAATTAACTCACAGTGTCTTCAGATTAACTGTCTGTATTCTTTCTACTGTGTTGTAATCCTGTTTCCTTCTCTCAATGTCTAGCTTAACACATTTGTCAGCTGTGATTTCAACAGAGACAAGGGAGATCATCCATATTCACTTTCGGGATGGCTGGCTTGTCAGTGCCGCCCAGGGGGGCATCAAGCTTTCTGAAGACCCAGCATGTTGTTGACTCCCCCAAGGACGCACTCTTCGCCCTCCCTTAGCTGTGTCCACATGGACTATCATCTAGGAGGCTTTCTGATATGTTATTTCTGCAGGAAACTTTTCTTAAATTTAATACATAGTTTTACCATATCCTGATTAAATTTTGCTGCTTTCAATGATTATTTTATGCTTTGAAGGTATTTTGGAATCTTGAGTCTGTTGTACTTGTCTCAGTGTTTTTTTCTTCACCTCTATATTTTTTTTTACACCAAATTGTTAACAACAGGTACTAAGTCATAGAGCAGATCTCCAGGACATGTTATTCTTGTATAACTGTAACTTTATACCACTGAATGACAACTCACCACTTCCCTTCTTCTCCTCATCTCTTGGCAAGCACCACATTTTTCTGCTTCTCTTAATTTGCCTATCTTATATACCTCGTATAAGTGAAATCATGTAGTATTTGTCCTTCTGTGACTGACTTATTTCACTTAACGTTATGTCTTTTCATGTCCATCTATATTGTTGCAAATGATAGGATTTCCTTCTTTTTAAAGGCTGAATAATATTCCATTGTATATATCTACCACATTTTCCTTATCCGTTTATCAGTCAGGGGACCCTTGGGTTGTTTCCATTTTTGGCAATGTGAATAATGTTTCAATGAGCATGGGAGGGCAGGTATATTCAAGAGCCTGGTTTCAACATATATCCAGTGGGATTACTGGATTCTATGGTAGCTCTATTCTTAATTTTTTGAAGTTTTACCTCCATAATTTTGATCAGTTTATCTTTATGATTTCATCCAAATCATCGATAGATATGTTTAACAGGGCTCTGGATTCTTTAACCCAATTGTCAACAAGAATATCAAGAATACACTAAATTTCATGCTACTTGCAAGGCAGTAGGGATACAGTGGGTAAGGAAAACAGCCATGTTCCCTACCCTCACGAGGCCTACAGTTTAGTGGGGAAAATAGGCATAGATTATACAGTCACATATATAAATTATTATAAGAGATGATAAATATTGGGAGGAAAAATAAAGAGTGTAAATCCCCACCTTACCTGGTATGAGAATTCAAGAGAGTTCTTTGAGCAGGTGCTGTTTGAGTTGGAAATCCACAAAGTGAAGGGCTAGTGATGGAGCCTTGTGTGGTCAAGAGATAAGAGAAGTAGTAGTGCTAGAGCACAGACACAAGAGAGTGGTATGAAACAAGGACCAGTTTAGAAGTTGAGTCTTTATTGAGGGAGCAGTAGAAAGCTTTGAAAGTTTCAAATCAGGGAAAAAATACAGTAAGATCTTTATTCTTATTCCTAAGTTTATTTTTTTATTTTGAGAGAGAGAGAATCCCAAGCAGAATCCGTGCTGTCAGTGCAGAGCCCAACATGGGGCTTGAACTCATGAACCATGAGATCATAACCTGAGCTGAAATCAAGAGTTGGATGCTTAACTGACTGAGCCATCCAGGTGCCCCAGATCTTTACTCTTAAAAGATCACTCTGTGGAGAGAGGTTTAGAGAAGGCAAGAGTGCTTATGGAGAGACCATTCAGGAAGCTACTGCAGTAACTCAGGCAAAAGATGAAAGTTGTTTGGACTAGGGTGCCAGTAGTGAAGATGGAGAGAAATGTATAGATTTAAGAATCCAATATAATTAGAATTCTATTATTCCTGTTCAGGAATAAAATAGGCCTTATTGATAGCTTCTATGTGAGAAGTAAGGAGAAGAGGTATAAAAGATGGCCCGTACCTTTCCATTTTTGTAACTACCTGAATAGTGGTGCCCTCGATTATGACAGGGAGTACTGGAGGTACACCAGACTTGGGAAGTAAACATGTTTGATTTCAGACCTGTAGGGTTTGGCTACCATTGAAACAACCAAATAGAGATGCTGGGACTATAAACAACAAACACATGTCCTGTTACATGTCAGGTGCTGTTCAAAGCACTGTATACATATGAAGTAATTTGGTAACCCTACGGAGTGGGCACTGTTATTATCTCACTTTACAGTAGAGGCAACAGAGGCACCGAGAGGTTAAGTAACCATCCCAGAGTCATGCAGTCAGGAGAGAGTTTAATACATAAGTCTGGGCCTGAGGTAGAAGGTCTGGACTGAAATGATACATTTGAGAATCACTGGTAAGCCATAGGTGTGGAGGAAATTGCCAGAAAGATTGCGTAGAGTAAAAAGAGCTGAACTTTAAGATAGAAAACTATTTATAAAAGGCCACTAGGATGGCTGCACATTCTTTTGAGGCATCCTGAGTCGCTGTTTACAGACCCACCTGTGGATTATTTAATTTTCTAGGAAAATATACTATTGCTTAACTTTGCATCTTTTAATTATTATTTAAGGGCTTACTCTGTGAAGTTCCATTTACTTGTATGTTTGTGCGGATAAATAAGACAAATTTGTGAAAGAGTCACATTTTAACTTCTGAGAATTTACCTAGGATAGAAATGGAGCTTGAACAGTTTTGGAGACAATCATTTTACCAGCCACAAATCCACACGCTATACCTGAGCCCATATTTCTCCTTCCTTTCATTTATCTGTTCTTTAAAAAGTATTACTGGAGAAGTACTTAGTATAAGGCATTGTATAAAGCTCAGAACATAGGAAAGAGAAATTGAAATAAGAAAATGATAGCTTTCAGGTGCTTATGGTTTGTAGGGGGGCGGGGGAACAGACAAATCAGCAAGAAGCCATAATAAGAAAAATGCCACACAAGAAGAATGCTATGAATTGTAAGATTTGCAATAGTCCTAAAATGATGAAGGGGACTTTGCCAGGTAGAAATGAGAAGGATGAAAGCAGTGACATGAACAAAAGCAACACAGAGCAAAAGAAGAGATCATGTTAATGTTCGGGTGGCATTCACATACCCTTTGCTTTGGCAGTCTGCACTCTGCCAGTTTAGATTCAGGGGGAATAACTTAACCGGAAACCCAAGCTGGTTCTCAGCACTTACTGCCTTCCTTCCCAAAAGCTCACAAATGGTTTATAGCCACAGAATCTCCTGACATGTGACTCCTCATCTTAAAGGCAGAGGGACATCGTATTTATTCCAATTGCTACATCCGCCCCCTTTCATTGCTTTGGGCATGACATCCATATGGGATTTTTGAGTCAAAAACTAAAGTTTGCCTTTAACTATTGAAAAGAACCTAACAACTATAATAAAGGAGAAGTAAAAAATAGTTACATGGATTTCTGGATTTATTTTCCTGAGGAGGTGGCTTTGATACTCATGCAAAGAATTGACAAAACAACTATCCAAATGTAGGTCTTCAGAAACAATGTTCCTAAGTGAATCCTGTGTGTTCAGTGGAGGCAGTCTTTTCCCAGGCCCTGGAAGGCAGCACTCGGCACAAGAAGGCTATTACTGCTTATTGGGCACTGTGTGAGCTTCCTATACTTGATCGTTCTTAATCCTCACAAAAACCTGGAGGATCGTTCTTTCCATTTTACAGAAGAGCAAAGGGACTTTCAAAAAGAGTAAGCAGAGTGCCAAAGGTCATGGAACTGGGGTTTAACCCAGATCTTCTCACTTCAAGTGCGCAAGTGTAAAAGCAATTAGACATCAGGTACCAGTTCCTGTTTGGACTTCCTGGCTCGACGGGCAGATTACTACGAACCCAGGTCCCTCTTGTACCCTTGGGACTACCAGCCACATTCTGACGGTGCCAAGAGGAGGCCCCAGACCACTAGGCCTTTTCGTTATTTATTCTCTGGCCCTGGTCCAGGGGCTTTACCCTCAGAACTTCCTGTTAACTCCTCAGAAAATCTTATCTAAGATCTTCATTGTAAGAAGACATCTAAGTAGACTATGTCATTAATTAAAAACTGAGCGCTTAGGTAGGGGCTAGAAATAGGATCTCAGTCTATAGGAGCAAGATCAGAGAGATTCCACAAAGACTAAATAGCATGCCTCCAGGAGAAACCTGGTGTTCTACATCTATGCAGTTCATTTTGTGTCTGCAAATATTTATCAAATTTATATTATGTGCCAAGAACTGCTCTGTGACAGAGGTCACCTAGAATGGTAAGACATAAAAGGTATAGTCCCTGACCAAAGAAAATTATGTTTTCATTGGCTAAGGGAGATCAAATTTGTGTAAGATGCCATTAAATGAGGGTCTGAGGACTCTTTGTGGGAATCTAAACTGGGATAGCCTATTTGGATTATAATTTTGCAGTATCTGCCAATATTTTATATATGTACACTCTTTGATACAGGAATTTCACATTGATAAGTTCATCCATAGAAGTGCTCACATACATATGCAAAGATACATTTAAATTTGCAGGGGTTTTTTTTAGACAATAGAATATCAGAAAATAAATGACCATCTTAAATATTGCATTGAAAACAAATTACATTTTTATGTACTGACATGAACTGCCCATATATAATCTTCACATTGAATTCCCCAAACCATGCAGAATATTATTTCACTTATGACAAATATTACCTTATATTACATGTATGTGCCTGTACACACATGCACAACCTGTATGTAAATGCCAAGCAAAAGCTCTGGGTGGACACACAACAAATTACTGAAAGGAAGGACTTCCTTCTGGAGATAGGAATGGGATAGAGAGTGGGAGTAAAGATGCTTTTCCATTTTTTGCTATACATAGTTCTATGTAATTTAAATTGCTTTTTATTACCTTGGATATTCATTTAAAATAGCTTAAGGGGATGCCTGGGAGGCTTAGCATCTGACTCTTGGTTTCGGCTCAGATCATGATCTCATGGTTCATGGGTTTGAGCCCTGTATCAGGCTCCATTCTGGCAGTGCAGAGTCTGCTTGGGATTCTCTCTCTCTCTTCTATCTCTGCCCCTGCCCTGCTTGCTTTCTCTTTCGAAATAAAGTTAAAAATAAAATAAAATAGCTTGAAAGTTGTTCCACTGGAAAAGCACAGCGTGCTGTAGGAATTTAGAAAGATAATGGATTCCTTCTGGCCCAGGGAAATCAGAGGATGAAGAGATACATTTAGAGTTAGGCCTCAAGGATCAGAGGTGTTTTAAAACAAGAAAGTATTCCAGATAAGAAAATGGAGTGAAAAGAAAGCATGCTGTGCCTTCTACAAGGAGCATTTTGACAACAACTAGCAGAGGGCCTGGGTGCTCAGCGGTCCCGAAGGACTGAACGGAAGCATTACCAACCCTGAGAAACTTTCCACGATCCACCTCCTTTAATTTAGATCTTTTCTGTGTTTGCCCATTGCTTGTCTTGTCCTCAGTGTTTGATGAGTATTTTAGACAAAGTAAATTAGATTATCATTAATTATTTAATGCACGCGATCCACGTGCCCACCTCTGCTGCAGCACTCATCAAGCTCCACTGGGATTGTCTCCCTTATCTGATGATCAGTCTTTGAAAAATAAATAAGATGTCTTTTATCTTTTTATCTCCTCGGGTGAGTGCTCAAAACAAAATAGACAATTCAAAAATTTTGTTGAATTGATGAATATGCCAATAAATAATCAAGTGTGAGATAAAATAATAGTACCTGAAGAAATGAAAAGCGGGAGTTGGTGCTCCACTCGAGACAGCTGTGAATGCCAGGCCAAGGCACTTCTGCTGATTCTGAGGGCAGGGGGAACCACTATAATTTTTGTGCAAGTAATGTACCATCAGGGCTGGCTGAAGGATGGAAGGGAAGAATAGCTGTGAAGCTCTTCAAATAGTCAAGCTATGAGAGGGGGAACATATAAAACCACCCAAATCAGATCAGACTTGGTTCCATTGGAAGAAAAAGTATCACAGTGAGAATAAATAGAGGGGACACAACTTAACATACTTTTAACACCATCTCTATACCAGGAAGAACAGTTCAGCATTTTCTTTAGGGGAGAGTGAGAGAGATCGAGAGCAGGGAAGTACCACAGAAAGGGAAGCATTGAGAATAAACAGATGACTGTGTGGCTAAAGGCAAGGATCACCCCTATTCCCTATCTTCCAGGACAGCTTCTTACGTTC
The DNA here is from genome assembly GCF_006229205.1 of Suricata suricatta. NCBI lineage: Eukaryota > Metazoa > Chordata > Mammalia > Carnivora > Herpestidae > Suricata > Suricata suricatta. The sequence goes on along the minus strand of NC_043706.1, from coordinate 68,399,245 downwards.
ATCCATGCCCAAAACACAGCTGGTCTGGGTGACTGCCTGCTCACACGTGCTCCTTAGCAAGGAGTGTGGTTCAAGAAAAGTTTGAAATAGTGAAAGATCTTTGCTCATTTATTTTAAGATAATATAAGAAAACAAGAAATAAGGGCAGCCTTTGTTATTCTACCAAATAATGCTCTAGGTACAAAGAGAAATGGAGAATTTAGAAAGGAGAGTCGAAGTCTGAGTTACTGAAGCATAAAATTCATAGGGCCTGTCGTATCTTTCTTTACTACATGTTGCAGCAAGGAAATAAAAAAAATTGATGTCCAATGAAATATTTACTGTTTTGACTGAAGAGAACATGAAGAATTGGAAGCACTTTATACTAATAAACTCCAGGATCCATTTTCTGCTGTCAAATTCCAGTGGCAGCATTTGGCAAAGCGACACATAAAGCTCTGGTGGCAGCCACCCGAAGAGACATATGGAGTAGCCGAGGGAGGAGGCGGGGAGTTGGTGGACTTCTGACAGAGCACAATGATTTTCTTCTCAAAATGAGAAAACTTAATATATAAAGCATGTCACTTTGGAAGTAGCTAAATTTGTGCCTGATTACTCCAGGTAGGAAACACAAAAGTTTTCTCCTTTTACCTTTGAAAAGACACAGTACTTGGTTCTGTTTAGCTCAAAGGGGAAAACTGGGTAAGTGGAGTCATAAAATAATGAGACAGCCTTTTCAAGCAAACGTTAGAATCTGTATGTAACTGGTATTTAGCTGGGCAGCCAGAGGAGCGCCTCCTTCGGGACAGTCTACCACCCCATTGCAATTCCAGCGACAAGGCCCCTGTTCAGATCGGGAAGGGGATTTCTCTCTAGGAATTGGCTCTAGAGTTAACTTATCAAAAGTCCCAGGACAGCACGCCTGCAGCTTGACGACCAAGCTTGTTTTCTCCCATGAGGTGGCTGTTACTATATTAATCCCCTGTGAGTTTGAACACGGTTTTCTTTCAGTAAAGCTTTGGTCCTGCTTCTGCAGGCAAAAAGGGCAGGAATGGGAAGGAAAAGAGTGCTCAAGGTGTATATATACATTTTCCTTATTCACTGATGGACATTTAAATGTTTTCCAGGTCTTGGCTATTGTAAATAATGCTACAATGAACATGGACGTGTTCAAGGTGCTAAAATGTGAAACCTTGGGACCAAAATGGCAAGCAAAATGACATGTTTAAAAGGAGCCCACTGAGGTCCTTTACCTGTGATTCCTTACAGTATAATAAACTTAGAGAGAAATAGCAGTCAGCCAGGTAGTCTCCACGGAGCAGGCTTCTGGCTTTTGTATCTGTGCAGGAAACATAGTTAACATAGCAGGTTTGAAATTTTTATCCTTACAAAAGCAATTTGAATTTGGGAAGTGTTTCCTTAATTGATAAGGGTGGTTTAATGTGGCTAAATTGTTTGCACTAACAATGTCACTTTGGTACGTGCTAGGTGAGTGGGGTCTGCATGACCAGCATACAACAAAAACACTGAGCATTAAGTCTCGAATAAGCTTCCCTGGTGGACATTTCATGGGCTTTTACATCTTGTTGCTGGATTAATTATGTCCTGTGTGTCTCCGCCAGGAGAGAAGCCTTGGAAGGACAACCACAACCTGGATTCCTCTGGATTTTGCCCCATGTGCCTTCTTCCTTTTGCTGATTTTGTTTTGTATCCTTGTGCTATAATCAATAATAGCTATGAGACAATGATATACTGAGTCCAGTCTGTTATTTTAGCCAATCACCAAACCTAGGAGTGGAGACGCCTGCTCCATCTTTACTGTACCCTATACTTATAATCAAGTTGCCTATGTAAGTTCATATTTAGTGCCATTTTCAGGAGCTCATTCAGTGGGACTTTATGGAAACAGAGCATCAGGGTGATTTCTAGTTATAAAAATGATAACAAAGGGGATACTGCAGTTTATCCAGATCTCACTGACTCTTTTGGAGTTTTATATATGAAGTTTTCATTATTTTTGTGTTCTATTTAGTATTAGTTATTATTACTAGAGAGTTGCTGTTTGGTGTGTGCTTTTTATAGTGTCATTCTCAAATAATTAATGTTAAGAACTCACACAAAAAAATTCAATCTGATTTAAAAATGGGAAGAAGATCTGAATAGATATTTTTCTAAAGAAGACATACAAATGGGCAACAGACACATGAAAAGATTCTCATCATCAAAAGTCATCAAGAAAATTCAAGTCAAAACCACAGTACTATATCATCTCACACCCATTAGAATGGCTATTATCAAAAAGACAAGAAATAAGTGTTGGTAAACACCTTCATGTTCCTTGTGTATTATTTACAATAGCCAAGACATGGAAAAAATGTAATGTCCATCAGTGAATAAATAAAATGTGTATATATATATATATATATATATATATATATATATATACACACACACACAATGGAATATCATGCAACCACAAAAAAAGAATAAAATCTTGCCATTTGCAACAACATGGATGGAGCCTGAGGGTATTATGCTAAAAAAATCAGAGAAAGCCAAATACCATATAATCTCACTTATATGTAGAATCTGAAAACAAAAATGACCAAACTCATAGATACAGAGAACAAATTGGTGGTTGCCAGAGGTGAGGGGTGGGTGAAATGGGTGAGGGGAGGTCACAAGGTACAAATTTCCGGTTATAAAAGGTATGACTCATGGAGATGTAATGTACATGGTTAATGTAGTTAATAATACTGTATTGTATATTTGAAGGTTGCTAACAGACTCAACTTAAAAGTTATCATCATTAAAAAAGGAAAAATTTTATAACTATGTATGGTGACTAATGTTAGCAAGATTTATTGTGGTGACCTTTTTGCAATCCTAATACTCAGTATCTCAGAATGTGATTGTATTTGAAGATAAGCTCTTTAAATAGGTACAGACATGTCATATTTTACTGCATTTCAGATACTGTATTTTTCACAAATTGGAGGTTTGTTGCAACCTTGCATCAGGTCTATTGGTGACATTTGTTCAACATTTATTCACTCTGTGTCTTTGTGTCACATTTTGGTAATTTTTGTCACATTTCAAATTTCTCATTATCATTGTGTTTGTTATGATGATCTATGATCAGTGATTTTTGATGTTACTATTGTAGTTGTTTTGGGGCAACACAAATCATGACCATGCAAGACAGTAAACTTAATCGATAAATGTTGTGTGTGCTCTTACTGCTCCATTGACCACCATTTTCCCAACTATCTCCCTCTCCCCAGGCTTCCTATTCCCTGAGACACAACTGTATTGAAATTAGGCCAATTAATAACTCACAGTAGCCTCTAAGTACTCAAATGAAGAGTTGCAGGTATTTCACTTTGTATCAAAATCCAGAAATGATTAAGCTTAGTGAGGAAGACATGTTGGAAGTTGAGATAGGATGAAAGCTAGACTTCTTGGTCCAAATGGTTAGCCAAGTTGTGAATGGAAAAGAAAAATTCTTGAAGGAAATTAGAAGTGTTACTTCAATGAACACACAAATGATAAAGTATGACAGTCCTATTGCTTGTATGGAAAAGGTTTTAGTAGTCTGGATAGAAGATCAAACTGGCCACAACATTCCCTTAACCCAAAGCCCAATCCATAGCAAGGCCCTCTCTCTCTTTAGTTCCATGAAGGCTAAGAGGTGAGGTAGCTGCAGAAGTCTTATGCGATCAGAGGTTGGTTCATGAGGTTTGAGGAAAGAAGCCATCTCTGTAACATAAGAGCATATGGCAAAGTGATGGTGTAGAAATTGCACCAAGTTATCTAGAAGTTCTAGCTAATGAAGGAGACTGCACTAAACAACAGTTTTTAATGAAGATTAAAAAAATATCCTCTACTGGAAAAAGATGGACTTTCATAGCTAGAGAGAAGAAGTCAATGTCTGGCTTCAAATTTCAAAGGACAGATGACTCTCTTGTTAGAGGTGAAGGCAGATGGTGACTTAAAGCTAAAATCAATACTCACCACTCTGAAAAGTCTACAGTCCTTAAGAATTATGTTAACTCTACCCTGCCTGTGCTCTACAAATGGAACAACAAAGCCTGGATGACAGCACATGTTTATAGCATGGTTTACTGAATATTTGAAGCTTCCAAATGAGACCTACTCCTTAGAAAAAAAGACATCTTTCAACTTATGACTACTCATTGACAATGTACCTGGTCACCCAAGAGTTCTGATGGAGATGAACAATTAGATTACTGTTGTTTTCATGCTTGCTAACACATTCTGCAGCCCATGGATCAAGAAATAATTTCAACTTTCATGTCTCCTTACTTAAGAAATACATTTTTAAGGCTATAGTTGCCATAGATAGTGATTCCTCTGATGGAACTGGGCAAAATAAATTGAAAACCTTCTCGGAAGGATTTGCCATTCTAGATGCCATTAAGAACATTTGTGATTCATGGGAAGAGGTCAAAATATTAACATTAACAGAAGTTTAGAACATATTGTTTTCAACCCTCATTAATGACTTTGAGGGGCTCAGGACCTCAGTGGAGGAAGTAACTGCAGATATGGTGGAATAGCAAAAACAATAACAACTAGAATGAGAAGTGGAGCTTGAAGGTGTGACTAAATTGCTATAATCTCAGGATAAAACTTGAAAGGATGAGAAATTGTTTCTCATTGATGAGCAAAGAAAGTGGTTTCTTAAAATGGAATCTCCTCCTAAGATGCTGTGAAGATGGTTGAAATGATAAAAGATGTACAATATTATATAACTTTAATTGATAAATCGGCAGTATTTGAGAAAACGGACTCTAATTTTGAAAGAAGTTGTACTGGTGGTAAAATGTTATCAAACAGGATCACATTCTAACTGAGAAATTGTTTATGAAAGGAGGAGTTAATTGATGTGGCAAACTTCACTGTTGCCTTATTTTAAGAAATTGCCATAGTCACCCCACCTTGAGCAACCACCACCCTGATCAGTCAGCATCTTTTAATAGTGAGGAAGGACCCTCCACCACCAAAAAGTTATGACTTGCTGAAAGCTCAGATGATGATTAGCGTTTTTTAGCAATAAAGTCTTTTTTAAATTTAAGTATGTACATTTTTCAGACATAATGCCATTTCATACTTAATAGACTACAGCATAGTTTAAACATAACTTTTATATGCACTGAGAAACCAAACAATTTATCTGATTTGCTTTGTTGTGGTAGTCACTTTATAGCAGTGGTCTGGAACCAAATCCACAATAATTCTAAGGTATGCCTCTAATAATTAAGATAAATGAGACCATTGGGGTAGGAAGGCACTAATTCAATATGACTGGTGTCTTCATAAAAAGAGGAAATTAGGACACAGACAGATGGACACATACATGAAGACAAAGCAAGAAGACAAACATTTGCAAGGCAAGAGACCAAACTTGTTAACATCTTGATCCTGAATTCTACCCTCCAGAATTGTGAGAAAATAAATTTCTTTTGTTCAGGTCACACAGTCTTTTGTATTTTCTTATGGCACCCCTAGCAAAATAGTAGAGTGAAAAAGAGAATAATATGGTGGTATCTAGAACAGGATATATGAGTCAAAACATTTTTGTTATATTTATGGTAGAGTTTTAAGCACATGTCTATACTGAGAGAAAAGATGGTAAAACAGGCCTAGGCCTAGAAACCCAGTCCAGGGAGGTTTTTTTGTGTGTTTGTTTGTTTGTTTTTTTAACATCATCTCACTAATTTCTAGTTTATAACATGGCAAGATTCACTATATTCATTTGGCTATGTCAATGCAATAAGCATTTGCTCATCATGAAACGGTGGTATTTTTCTAATGTTGATAAAATCAGACCAAGAAATAGACTGACCTACCCTTGAATGGGTAGGTAGGACCTGGTTACCTACACATGAAGAAAAATTTAAATAACCCCACTTTAATAAGTTGTGTTAATTAAACATCTCACCATTTTTACTTTTATTTAGGTATCCAATTCATTTGCCATTGAGTAGCAAGATTATTTTTGTTTTAATACTTAACAATATTTTAACTTTCACTTTTTTAATTAAGTAGATTCATTCTGTGCAGCAGCATATGGCTAATTTCCATAAATGAGCCACAACAGATTCTGATCCAAGATGGCAATGTAGGAAGAAGATCCTGAACTCACCTTCTCCTCCTTCTCCTCAAACACACCAAATCTTTTTTTTTAATTTTTTAATGTTTTATTTATTTTTGATATAGAGAGAGACAGAGCATTAGAGGGGGTGGGGCAGAGAGAGAAGGAGGCACAGAACCAGAAGCAGGCTCCAGGCTCTGAGCTAGGGGTCAGCACAGAGCCTGACGCTGGGCTCGAACCCACAAACGTAGGATCTGACTTGAGCCGAAGTCGGAGGCTTACCAGACTGAGCCACCCAGGCTCGCCTCAGAAACACCAAATCTTTACCTATTTATGGAGGAACTTCTCTGAACAAGAACGGAGGGCTGACTGAAGAGCTTCTGCACAACAATAGATAGAGAGACCACATAGAGAAAAAGAGAGATGGAGACACAGGAGCAAAGAGGACCCCCACCTCTGACGTTGTAAACCGCAGCGGGGGGGGGGGGGGGAGGGATATGCTGAGAGATCATGAGCAGACTCATCTGCCCTGGGTCACAGGAAAAAATAACCAGTTTAAAAGGCCTACTAGAATGAAAAGAAATCAGTCCTAAGGCCCTGGCAGGGGAGGCGCCAGAATTCTCCTTGGGGTGGAGGGGCTGTCCGGCATGATAGTTTATGTTCACCCTCCACCTTGATAGTACAGCTGGAAGCAGGGTCTGTACACCACAGTCAGCCTCCCAGCTCAGTGAGCCCAGGGTCCCGAGCCCACATCGGCCCCAGGTGTCCGACAAAGGTGGCACGAGCAGGGCACATATCCAGACACTCCTGGTTGGTGTTCACACAGCTCCAACCATCTCACCAAGGCGATACAGGCACAAAGCACCCCGAATCCTGCCAGGCCTATAACACGTCAGTTCAAACAACTTGCCGGGGCACTCCCGGTGCAGAGCGCCCTGGAACACCTAGCCTGCCTCAGCTCCAGCTGCTCTGTCAGGGCGTCCCCTGCATGGAGCCCCCCAGGAAACTCCAGCTTGCACCGCCTCAGCTGCAGCTAACCCGCCAGTGTCCCTGCCGAGCAGTGCCCAGGACGACCTGGCCTGTGCCCTGCCTCAGTTCCCGCCACACCACCGTGACGCTCTCCGCATGGAGGCCCTGACACCTCCCCAGCCTTGTCTGCTTCAGCTTTAGCCGTCTTGCCAGAGCATCTTCTGGGCAGAGAATACCCAACCCCGCCCCCCCATATCCGCTTTAGCTCCGGTCACCCCACCAGGGCCGGCCCAGCACGCAGTGCCTGGGGAATCTCCGGTTCATACCAGCCACAGCGCCAGCGGCCAACCTAAATCACCAGCATGCACAGTCTATACAGGGGATGACCGTGCACAAGAATGTTCCTTCAGATGTAGAAGTAGTTGTTCTGCCTAATTCATAGAAACAAATACAAAAAAGTTCGTCAAAATAAGGAAACAGGTATGTGCTCCAAATAAAAGAATTAGAGGACTCACAAAATAAAAAGATGAAAAATAAGACAATATATACGTAAAAATGGAGGTAAAAATGAAGTTCTTTTAGGATCTGTTCAAACTTAAGTGGCCACCAACTTAACATAAACTGCTATATATTTTGGATATTATATATGCACCTTATAGTAACCACAAACCAAATCCTATAATAGATACGCAAAAAATGAGAAAGAAAGCCAAGCATAATAGCAAAGAAAGTCATCATTTACAAGGAAAGACAGCAAAAGGAGGAGAACAGAACTACAGAAACAACCAGAAAACAATTAACAAATTGGCAATGAGTACCTACCTATCAATAAATACTTTAAATGGAAATAGATTAAAAGGTTCAATAAAGAATAGAGTGATTGGATGAATAAATAACAAGACTCATCTATATGTTGCCTAAAAGAGAGTCACTTCAAACTTAAGGACACGTAAAGACTGAAAGTAAGAAAATGGGAAAAGAATGCCATACCTGGAATAAAACAAAATAGGCAGGGTGCATTGGTGGCTGAGTTGGTTGTGTCTGACTCTTGATTCCAGCACAGGTCATGATCTTCCAGCTGTGAGGCTGAGCCCCATGTGGGGCTCTGCACTGACGGCATGGAACCTGCTTGGGATTCTCTCCCCCTTTTCTCTCTTCCCTCCTCCACTCATGGACTTTCTCTTGCTCTCTCAAAATAAACAAACACTTTTAAAAAGCCAAGATAGCAATACTTTTGTCAGACAAAATAGAGTGTAAGACAAAGATAGTAACGAGAAAAAGAAAGCCACTAATGAAAAGATCAGTCCACCAAGTGCATATAACAATTGTAAATATTTATACACCCAACACTGATGTGTGTAAATATAAAAAGCAAGTACTAATAGGCATAATGAGAGAAATTGACAGCAATACGATAATAGTAGGGGATTTAGCACCCCACGTACATCAACGTATAGATTGTTAAGGCAGAAGAAAACAAGGTCTTTAAATGACACATTAGACTGAGTGGATTAATAGGTATATGTAAAACATTCTACTCCAAACCAATGGAATGCACATTCTTTTCTTTGTTTTTTAATATTTATTTATGTATTTTTTAATGTTTATTTTTGAAAGGGAGATACAAAGCACAAGCAGGGGAAGGGCAGAGAGTGAGAGGAAGACACAGAATCAGAAGCAGGCTCCAAGGTCTGAGCTGTCAGCACAGAGCCTGAGGTGGGGCTCGAACCCATGAACACAAAGATCATGACCTGAGCCAAAGTCAAATGCTTAACTGACTGAGCCAGCCAGGCACCCCAACATTTTTCAACTTTTATGTTTATTTATTTTGAGAGAGAGCAAGTAAATGAGTGCAAGTAAGGGGCAGAATGAGAGGGAGAGAGAATCCCATGCAGCCTGCACACTGTGAGCTTGGAGTCCGACAGGGGCTTGAACCCACAAATCATCAGATCATGACATGAGCCAAAATCAAGAGTCAGACACTTAACCGAATGAATACCCAGCTGCCTTAAAACATTCTTTTCAACTGCACATGGGACATTACTCAGGATAGACCACATGTTAAGCCACAAAACAAGTCTCAATAAATTAAAAATATTGAAGTCATATCAAGCATCTTCATATAACAATATGAAACTAGAAATCAATCACAAGGAAAAAATAGGGAGAAAAACAAACAGAGGGAGGTTTAACAACATGCTACTAAAGGGTCAAAGAGTCATTGAAGAAATTGGAAGGAAATTAAAAAAATACATGCAGACAAGTGAAAATGAAAACCCAATAGTCCCAAATCTCTGGGATGCAGTAAAAGCAGTTCTAAGAGAAAAATTTATAGTGATCCAGGCCCTACTTCATGAAACCAGCAAAATCTAAGACAAGCAGCTGGTTTCAACCTTATGGGACTCAGGAAAGAAGAACAAAGTCTAAAGCTGGTAGAAAGAAGGAAATAATAAAGATTAGAGTGGAGATATATGAAACACAAACAAATGGAAAGATAGTCCATGCACATGGATTATGAAAGAGTTAGTATTGTTAAAGCAATAGTAATTGCTTAACCCAGAGCAAGCTACAGATTCAACCCAATCCCTATCAAAATACCAACAGTATTTTTCACGAGAACAAATAATGCTAAAATTTGTGTCGAACCACAAAAGACAGCAAATAGCCAAAAGAATCTTGAGAAATAAAAACAAAGCTGGAGATATCACAGTCCCATATTTCAAGATACACATTAAAACCTTGGTTTGTGAGCATAATTCATTTGAAAAGCATGCTTGTAATCCAAAGTACTTGTATATCAAAGTAAATTTCTCCATAAGAAATAATGAAAACTCAGATGATTCATTCCACAACCCAAAAATATTAATATAAAATGATTATAATATTGTAATATAACACTAAATAATAAAGAAAATACAAAATATAAAGAAAAATAAATTAACCTGCACTTACCTTTGAACACCTTTGTGGCTGGTGTGAGAGAGACGAGAGAGGAGGGTTACTGTGTAGGACGACTTTCACTATCACTATCGGATGTTGAGTACGGTACAGCATCAAATTCTTGTCATACTGTATTTAATGTAAGTGGCAATAAGGCAGCAGAGGAAAGGGTCTCTGTCTGCAGGCAGCCTGACCTAGAATAAAGCAAAAGCATTCCTAAGCTTACTCTTATATGGAAAAACAAAGGACTGTCCATAGGTGCTTTGAAGTGACAAAAAATACACTAGTGTCAGTTGTGAGAACCTTCCAAAGTTCTAAGAAATCAGTCACTGATTTCTGCCAAACATCATGGCCTGAGACAATCACCCACAATCCCACAGTGAAAGAATGAGAGAGAGAGAGAGAGAGAGAGAGAGAGAGAGAGAGAGAGAGAGAAGAACCACTGGCTCAGTTGTGATCATGTGGGGTTTGGCATCACATACTACTCATATTGCAAGACATGACTCACTCATTTATCAAGTTAAAATTTATTAGAAATGTTTGTCTGTCTTGTGGAATACTCACAGAACAAGTTACTTGCAATCCAAGGTTTTACTGTCCTACAAAGCTAGAGCCACCAAAACAGTATGGTACTGATACAGAAACAGACACATAGATCAATGGAACAGTAAAGTCCAGAAATAAACCCAGAATTATATGGTCAATAAATCTATATATAATATGGTCAATAAATCTATAACAAAGGAGACAAGAATATGTAATGAGGAAAAGGGAGTATCTTTAATAAATGGTGCTGGGAAAACAAAGCAGATACATACAAAAAAATGAAACTGGGCTACTTTCTTATACCATATATAAATATAAGCTCAAAATATATTAAAAACCTGACACATGAGGCGCCTGGGTGGCTCAGCCGGTTAAGCATCAGACTTCAGCTCAGGTCATGATCTCAGAGTTTGTGAGTTTGAGCCCCACGACAGTCTCTGTACTGACAGCTCAGAGCTTGGAGCCTGCTTCGGATTTGGTGTCTCCCTCTCTTTCTGCCCCTCCCCCACTCACACTTTGTCTCTCTCTCTCTCTCTCTCTCTCTCTCTCTCTCTCTGTCTCTCTCTCTCAAAAATAAACATTTTTTTTAACTTGACACATAAAACTCCTAAAAAGCACAGGCAGAATCTCTCTGATATTGGCCTTTCCAACATTTTCTAGATATGTCTCCTCAGGCAAGGAAAACAAGCAACAATAAATTACAAGAATTACACCAAAATAAAAATCTTTTGCATAGTGAAGGAAAACAGCAGGGCAACACTACTGAATGGGAGACAATGCAAATAACATATCTGATAAGGAGTTAGTATCCAAAATATATAAAAACTTAAACAGCTCAACATCAAAAAATCCCAAGCAATTGATTAAAAAAAATGGTCAAAGGACCTGAATAGACATTTTTTCCAAAAATATACAGATGGCCAGCATATACATGAAAAGATGCTGGACATCATTAATTAGCAGGGAAATATAAATCAAAACTATCATGAGATATCACCTTACACCTGTCAGAATGACTAGAATGAAAAAGATAAAAAATAACAAGTGTCAATCAAAACGTGGAGTAAAAGAAACCCTCATGCACTGTGGTGGGAATGTAAATTAGTACAGCCACTATAGAAGTCAGTGTAGAGGTTCCTCAAAAAATTAAAAATAGAAATACCATACAATCCAGTAATTCCATTACTGGTATTTACCCACAGAAAATGAAATCACTAATTTGAAGAGTACATGTAGCTCTGTGTTTATTACAGCCTTATTAGCAATAGCCAAGCTATGGAAGCAACCTAAATGAAGAAGATGTGGTATACATATACAAGGAATATTCCTCAGCCATAAAGAAGAATGAGATCTTGCCATTCATAACATAGATCCATATATATATATACCACATCTTCATTTAGACCAGGAGACTACATGAAATAAGTAACAATGATAAACACTACGTGATTTCACTTATATGTGGAATCTGAAAAGCAAAACAAATGAGCAAAGAAAAAAAGCAGAAACAGACTCATAAATACAGAGTGGTGGTCGCTAGAGGGGAGAGTGATGATGGGATGGGCATAATGAGTAAAGGGGAGTGGGCTTCCAATTTTGGAGTGAATCAGTCATGGGGAGAAAAGCACAGCACAGAGAATATCATCAATGGTATTGTAATAGTGTGGCGTGGGGACAGATGGCCGCTACACGTGTGGGCAGCACAGCATAACATACAGAGATGTTGAATCACTATGTTGTACACCTGAAACTAAGGTAACATTGTGTGTCAACTATACTTCATTAAAATATTAATTAAAATAAGAAATAAATGGGCCACCAGAGAATCCAATCTCACTAAACTTAGTTCGGATCCACAAGCCAAAATAATCATTTTCAAAATAAGAATTCAATATGTATAGAATATTAGGACTTGGCAAAAGTTCAATGATTTTTACTGTGGCTTCTAGGAAATATAAGCTGCAAACTATGTTGCTTTGTTTTATGTTGGCTTTGTTTTGTTTTGTTTTTAAATTATGTAAAGCATGACACAAGTGGTTTGAATGCCTTAAGCATAAGAACCTATATTTCCAGGCACCTATGCATATTCTATTCACCTGAAGAATTAAGTAGTTTTTTGGTTTTTATGTTAATATACATGTAATAGCCTTATAGTCCACACAAAAATAATTTATATTAATTTAATGCTAAATAAAATACTTAACATATGGTAAGAGTTGAGAGCTATGGTATTTATAGAATCAAAACATAACCAAATTTATTCAACGTAAACTTAAGTTATACAACATCAAAGTCAATTCAATTAGGTAAACTCTACACATCACACCTAAGAAATAATAGAAAATAGAAAATTTTAAGCTGTTGTATTTATTAGACTTTTCATTGTGGCAGGGGGGAAAGGGCTGGGAGAGGAAGAAAAAGTAAAATGGAAAATGCTAAATATTTTTATTATTATTTATTGCTCAGATATATTTTATGTCACAAAATGTTTTAAATTTTATTAAACCAGCTGTAGAAACTGAGAATAAATACTTTCTGCTTTATAAGGAAGTTTTTCTGATATAGGAATCCCCAAGTGGGGATTCTAATGGGCAGCTGAACATACTTAAGAAAAGTTTTTACAATACCTGTCAGGAGTTTCAGATTCATATCTTCAATAGTTTATTTTTTCCATGCATTGTGCTTTGAAATGAGTTTGTCTAGAGGTAGGAAGTAGGAAGACTATCTTTCAGACCATCTATCTGCAGAAACGTAAGTACAGTCCAAGGGAAATGCAGAGAAAATTAGCTATTGCTATAGTTTATAATTTTATTCCTCCCCCATTTCTATCTCATGCACACACACAAGTTATTTATGCTAGTGTGCAGGTGTCTGGCTGTCCGCTTCAAGACCACCCTCAACGTGTACCCCTAATGTTTTCCTCCATGCTCCACTATGATCAAGAATATCATTTTCCTTAATCTTTTGCTTTATCCTTCCAAGTTTCAACTTTTATTTTGTTTCGCCGGTATTAACTCTGTGAACAATCTGGCACTTTGTGTTTCAAAGCTCTCTCAGATCTGAGCTTACCTCCAACCTAAGTTGCCTGAAGCAAAAAGAGAACAGCCTCCACACCTGATCAGCTTGGAGGAAAAGAGAAAGCACTGTCCTACAAGAGAAAAGTCTCATGTTCTAGTCTTAATTATCTCTATTTTATTTACAAGACCTCAGGCAAGTCACTCAACTACCCAAGACTTTGGTCTTGACAACAATTTCTGCCAAGCTAACATGGTGGTTTCAGGATTAAAACACCTACTTACAATAACTGCTATTTTTAATATCTGTTAATACATAACAGATTTTTGACACTTTTCTTAAAAAACTCTAACTTCTCTTGCCTAAGATATTTTCTCTAATAGATTTGGTATTCTTTGATCATGAAAGCTAAGACTAATTTTCTTTGAATGGTTAATATCTACTACTTGGCAATTTCTATATTTTCCAATACTACTGAATGAGAAAATAAACAAATTAAATGAAAATAATGTGTGTGACAACAATGTTCCAACATTTAACAAGCTATATAAATGGAAGATGTTGGTTTTTTTTTTAATTCGCCCATTTAATAAAGAATTCTGGAGCATTTATTCTGTACCAGGCACTGTACTAGACAAAGATAGTGGAAAAAATCTCTTGTAGAAAGTACAATTCTTAACACTTAAGAGCTCTTACTGAGTACTCACCAATGAGTTACTATAACTGGATAGTCAACCATGAAGAGACAGTAAAACATTAGAGTGGTTAGAAATAATTTCACTTCTTGTTGCATTTTTAATTATCAGACCTCTCAAAATCATTCTAATTTTAATATTTAAGAATATTTACTTTAATTGATTATTTAATCATAGCAAGCATCTTCTCTCACCATGTTGGTATAAAATTAGAAATAAATTATCATAAGAAAACTAAAAAACCACAAAAACATGGATATTAAAAAACATGACACCAAAGAGACAATGGGTCAAAGAAATCAAAGGTGAAGTAAAAAATACCTAAGGATAAACGAAAACAGAAATGGATATACTATAATCTATGGGATGCTTCTAAGAAGGAAGTTCATAACAATATAGGCCTACTTCAAAAAACAAAAAATTCTAAATAAATTTAGACCTAAAAGAACTAGAAAATAACAAATAAAGCCCAAAGGTAATAGAAAAAAATGAAATAAGATCAAGGCAGAAATAAATGCAATGAAGTCTAAAAAAATAATAGAAAAGATCAACGAAACTAAGAGCTGGTTCTTTAACAGATAAACAAAATAAACCTTTAGCTAGACTAACCAAGAAAAAAAAGAGAGTTCAAATAAAGAAAATCAGAAAAGAGATTAAAACTGATACCCCAGAAATGCAAAGGATCATAAGAGAATACCATGAACAAGTATATGCCAACAAATGAATAACCTACCAGAAATGGGTAAATTCCTAGAAACATACAATCTTCCAAGACTGAATCAGGTAGCAGTAGAAAATCTGAATAGACTGATTACTTATAAGTAGGATTGAAAGAGTAATAAAAAAAAACCTCCTAACAAACAAAAGTCTAGGACCAGATGGCTTCACTGATGAATGCTTCCAAATATTCAAAGAAAATTTAATCCTTCTCAACTCTTCCAAAAATTGAAGAGGAAGGAATGCTTCCAAACATATTTTAGGAGGTCAACATTATCCTGATTCTCAAACTAGACAAGAATGAACACACACACACACACACACACACACACACACACACACACACACTCTACAAGCCACTTGATAAACATAGATGCGAAAATCCTCAACAAAATATTAGTAAAGCAAGTTCAAAAATATATTATAAGGACTATACATCATGAAGTAGATTTATTCCAGGGATGTAAGTATGATTCAACATCCTTATATCAATCAACATGATACACCACATAAATGAAATGAATAAAAATCATATGATCATTCCAATATCTACAGAAAAAGCAATTGATAAAATTTAACATCCACTTATGATAAAAAATTCTCAACAATGTGGGCACAGAGGGACTATACCTCAACATAATAAAGGCCCTACTGGCAAACCCACAGCTAATAGCATACCCAGTAGAGAAAAATTAAAAGCTTTTCTGCTATAATCGGGAATAAGACAAGGATGTCCATTCTCACCACTTTTATTCACCATAGTATTGGAAGTACTAACGACAGCATTTAGGGAAAGAAGTAAAAGTCACCCACATTGGTAAGGAGGAAGTAAAACTGTTAGTGTGAGTGTGAGTGTGTGTGTGTGTGTGTGTGTGTGTGTAAATATACCCACACATATTTCTAGCAGAATATATATATATTTCTAAAAACTCCACTAAAAAACTATTAGAACTAGTAAATAAATCCAGAAAAGTCTATACAAAATTATACACAAAAATATGTGGTGTTTTTATACACTAATAATGAACTATCACAAAGAAAAATTAAGAAAATCTTATTTACAGTTGAACCAATAAGAATAAAATACCTAGGGATAAACTTAACCAAGGAGGTGAAAGACCTGTACACTGAAATCTGTAAGACATTAATAAAAGAAATTGAAGATGACACAATAAATGAAAAGACATTATGTGCTCATGGATTGGAAAAATTAATACTGCTAAAATGTTCATATTACCCAAAGCAATCTACAGATTCAATGTAATCTCTATCAAAATTCCAATGGCATATGTCACAGAACTAGAACAAATAACCCTAAATTTGTATGGAACCACAAAAGACCCCAAATAGCCAAACCAATCTTGAGAAAGAAGAAGAAAGCTGAGAGTTCTGGGAAACAAGCTGGACTAGGAGGACCCTAAAAGCTCACCTCATCCCATGGATACAGTGAGATAACACATCAGTGGAAATAACCCATAAAATGACCCAGAGACTGGCAGACCAACTCCACAACTAAATGTAGAGAAGAGGCCACATTGAAGAGTATAGTAAGGGTGGAGATGCAGTGGGGAGTTAAACCCTATGGGTCCAGCCACCAGAGGGAGGGAACCACAGGCAGGAAGAGGGGAAAGAAATAGACTATCACACAGGGGAGTCCACACAGGAAAGATGAATCCCTATAACATTTGGCTTTGAGAACCAGAGTGGTCACATTTCATAAATTCTTACAATCAGTGGGACTTAAAGCTTGGAACTCCAAAAATCAGTAGGCTCACTTGGGAGAGACTGGAAGGTGACAGGAAATTGAATTCCCTGCTTTAAGGAGACTGCACGACAAATAGCTGCTAGAGATACAGGGCAGAAGCAGTGGTTTGAAAAATGCCTGGGGCATATTGGAAGGAGAGTTATTTACTAATCTCAGAATTTTCTGAGGGACTTCTCCAGAAATAAAGGAGCTAGCAGGCACCCCTTCCCTCCCCTGCTCCCTAAAATAAACACATGGCCACCTGTAGGAACCAGCACAGCACCAGCACTCACTACTTAACTTGCTCACACTATGCTCCCTCTGCCCCTGTTTGGTCTGTCTCAGTCCCAGTGCTGCAGGTGCCCTCCCCCAGAAGACCTGCACGTATCTTGTCAACACCATGTCTCCAAAATACTAGTTTTACAAGGTCCTAGTCCAGTGATGGTGGATGGTCACCTCCCAAATAGGACCTGTGCACCCTGGTAAAACTGTGTGCTCCACCCGCGTATGCTTTGTAAAGCAGCCTGGCTGTCCCAGTCTTGGCAGCACCTGCATGTCTCCCCCTTTCTGTGGAATAGGACACACATCACCTTGGTAAAAGTGAATACTCTGCCCACTACTTTCAAAAGCAAGGGAGGTAGCTGACTTTCCTAACACAGTAAAACATACGCAGAGAGCTAGACAAAATGAGGAGACATTTCAAATGTCCCAGATGAAAGAAAAGGTAAGAGACCTAAGTGAAACAGATATAAGTAATATGCCTGATAGAGAATTTAAAGTAATAATCATGAAGATACTCACTGGACTTGAGAAAAGAGTGGAGGACATGAGTGACATCCTTAACAAAGAGATAAGAAAGAACCAATCAGAAATGAAGAACACAATAACTGAAATTAAAAATATACTAGATGTAATAAACAGCAGGATGGAAGAAGCAGAAAAATGAATCAGTGACCTGTAGGACAGAGTAATGGAAAGTAATCAAGTTGAGCATGTGAGAGGGAAAAAAAATGATGCAAAACAAGAAACTTAGGGAACTTAGTGACTCCATCAAACATAATAACATTCGCATTTCAGGGAACCCAGAAAAAGAACAGAGAGAAAGGGGGGAAGAAATTTTATTTAAAGAAATAATAGCTGAAAATTTCCTGAATTTGAGAAAGAAACAGAAATTCATATCTAAGAGACACAGAGGTCCCCCCATCAAAATCAACCAAAGGAAGTTCTTAACAAGATGCATAGTAATTCAAATGGCAAAAAGTAGGGATAAAGAAAAAAATTTTAAGCAGCAAGAGAAAAGAACTTAGTTATGTACAGAGGAACTGTATAGGGCTATCAGCAAAGTTTTCAGCAGAAACCAGAAAGGAATGGCATGATATATTCAAAATGACGAAAGGGAAAAATCTGCAGCCAAGATACTCTATCCAGTTAGGCTACCATCCAAAACAGAAGGAGAGATAAAGAGTTTCCCAGACAAACAAAAGTTATAGGAGTTTGTGACCACTAAACCAGCCTTCCAAGAAATGTAAAAGAACTATTTAGATAAAGACAAGGAAAAATAAAGAAAAAGGAATCCAAGTATATCACTAAAAGAAAGCCAAAGTCATGATGAGAGAAGAGAGCAACGTAAGAAACAGAAAATCCACAGAAATAAACACAAATAAATAACAAAATGGCAATAAATGTACCTCCAACAATAATTAATTTGAATGTAAATGGACTAAATGCTCCAATCAAAAGTCATAGGGTGCTGGAATGGACAAAAATAAAAGACTTATATATATGCTGCCTACAAGAGACTCACTTTGTTTTGTTTTGTTTTTAAAAATAAATAAGTAAATAAATTTAAAAAAAAGAAAGTGAGGTGTTGGGGGGGTAAAGGGGGATGGAAAACACGTATTATGCAAATGCAGAGGTAACAATACTTATATCAGACAAACAACTTTAAAACAAAGAATCTAATGAGAGACAAAGAAGAACACTATATAATCATTAAGGAGACTATCCAACAAGAAGACATAACAATTGTGACTACTTATGCACCCAACATGGAGAACCCAAATACATAAAACAGTAACAAATATAAAGGAACGAATTGATAGTAATACAATAACAGTAGGGGGCTTTAATACCTCACTTACATCAATGAACAGATCATCTAAACAGAAAATCAACAAGGAAATAATGGCTTTGAATGACATACTAGACCAGGTGGATCCAATAGATATATTCAGATCACTCCATCTTAAAACAACCAAATACACATTCTTCTCAAGTATGTGCTTGGAACATACTCTAGAGAAGATCACATATTAGGTTATAAAACAAGTATCAACAAATTAAAAAAAAAACTAAAGTTACACCATGGATCTTTTCTGACCCCAAAACAGTAAAACTAGAAATCAATATACAAGAAAAAAATCTGTAATGGACACAAATATATGGAGATTAAAAAACATGCTACTCAACAATGAATGGGTCAGCCAAGAAATCACAGATGAAATAAAAAATTACACAGAGACAAATGAAGATGAAAATACAATGATCCAAAGTCTTTGGGATGCAGTCAAAGTGGCTGTAAGAGAGTTCATAGCAATACAGGCCTACCTCATGAAGAAAAATCCCAAATAAAACAACCTAATCATACACCTAAAGGAGACAGAAAAAAAAAAAAACCCAATCCAGTAGATGAAGGAAATAATAAGATTATAGCAGAAAAATATGAAATAGAGACTTAAAAAATAATATAACAGATGAATGAAATCAGGAGTTGGTTTCTTTGGTAAAAAAAAAAAAAGACACAAAATTAGAAATGAAAGAGAAACTGATACCAAAGAAACACAAAACACTTTAAGAGATTATAATAAATTATGCCAACAAACTGGACAAACTAGAAAAAATAGATAAATTCCTAGAAATATATAACCCACCAAAACTCAAACAGGAAAAATTAGAAGATCTGAACAGACTAATTCCCAGCAATGAAAACTGAAAGGGAATCATTAATTAAATAAGCTCCCAACAAATAAAAGTCCAGACAAGATGGTTTCATAGGTGATTTCTACAAAACATTTGAAGAGTTAACACGTAGTCTCCTCAAACCTTTGTAAAAAATATGAGGAAGGAAACTTCCAAATTCATCCTATGAAGCCAGCATTACCCTGACTCCAAAAACAGATAAGGATACAACAACAAGAAAAGTTACCTACAAGCAGATTACGCTGATGAACATAGTAATGAATTCCTCAATAAAATATTAGCAAACTAAATCCAACAATTCACTGAAAAAAATCATTCACCACATTGATGTGGGATTTATTTCTGGGATGCAAGAATGATTCCATATTCACAAATAAATTAACACGATACATCACATCAATAGCAGAAAAGATAAAAACCATGTGATCATTTTAATAAGAAGCAGCATTTGACAAAGTACAACATCCATTCATGATAAAAGCCCTCAACAAAATAGGTGTGGAGGGAATATGCTTCAACATAATGAAGACCTTATATGAAAAATCCACAGTTGCCATTATACTCAATGAGGAAAAACTAAGCTTTTCCTCTAAAGTTGGGAACAAGACAAGGATGTATACTCTCCACACTTTAAGTCAACAAAATACTGGAAGTTCTAGCCGCAGCAATCAGACAGCAAAAAGAAATAAAAGGCATCCAAATTGGTAAGGAAGAAGTAAAACTTACATGATTCACAGATTACATACTATATATTGAAAATCTTAAACACTCTACCAAAAAACTACTAGAACTGATAAATGAATTCAGTAAAGTCACAAGATACAAAAATCAATGTACAGGAATCCATTGCATATCTATACACTAATAATGAATCAACAGAAAGAGAAAGAAAATAATCCTATCTACAACTGCACACAATATAATAAAGTACCTGGGAATAAACTTGACCAAAAAGGTGAAAACCTATACTCTGAAAACTATAAAACATTGATAAAAAAAAAAGATGACACAAACACATGAAAGATATTCCATGCTTATGTCTTGAAAGAATTAGTAGTGTTAAAATATCTATATTACCCAAAGTAATCTATACATTTAATGCAACCCCTACCAAATTCAAGCACCATTTTTCACAGAACTGGAACAGACAATCCTAAAACCTGTATGGACCACAAAAGACCCAAAAATAACCAAGCAATCCTGAAAAATAAAATTAAAACTGCAGATATCACAATTCCAACTTCAAACTATATTACAAGGCTGTAGTAATCCAAACATTACGTCACTGGCACAAAAATACACATAGATCACTATATCAGAATGGAAAGTCAAGAAATAAACCCACAGTTACAGGGTCAATTAAACTTCAAGAAAGGAGGCAAGAATACAATGGGGAAATGTCTAGTCAACAAGTGGTGCTGAGATCACAACAGCTACATGCAAAAGAATGAAACTGAACCACTTTCTTACACTGTACACGAAAATAAACTCAGAATGGATTAAGGGCCCCAATGTGAGACCTGAAACCATATAACTTCTAGAAGAGAGCAGAGGCAGTAATTTCTGTAACATTGGTTATAGCAATATCTTTCTAGATCTGCCACCTCAGGCAAGGGAGACAAATGCAAAAATAAACCATTGGGACTATATCAAAATAAAAAGCTTTTGCACAAGGAAGGAAACAACCAATGAAACTAAAAGGCAACCTATGGAATGGGAGAAGATATTTTCAAATGACATATCAGATAAGAAATTAGTATCCGAGGGTGCCTGGGTGGCTCAGTCGATTAAGTGTCAGGCTTCGGCTCAGGTCATGATCTCACAGTTCGTGGGTTCCAGCCCCACATCAGGCTCTGTGCTGATGACTAGCTCAGAGCCTAGAGCCTGCTTCAAATTGTATCTCCCTCTTGCTCTGACCTTCCCCTGCTTGTGCTCTGTCTCTCAAGGATAAATTTTTTTTAATTAAAAAAAAAAAAAGAAATTAGTATCCAAATGTGTAAAGAACTCATACTACTTAGGACTAAAAACCCAAATAATCCAATTTAAAAAATATATAGAAGACGTAAACATTTTTCCAAAGAAGACATCCAAATGGCCAATAGACACATCTAAAGGTGAAAAAAAACACTCATCATTAGGGAAATGCAAGTCAAAACCACAATGAGAGATCACCTCACACTTGTCAGAATGGCTAAAATAAAAACTCAAGAAACAATAAATTTTTGGTGAGGATGGGAAGAAAACGGAAACCATGTATACTGTTGGTGGGAATGCACATTGGTGTAGCCACTGTGGAAGACAGTGTGGAGGCTTCTCACAAAATAAAAAATAGAACTACCCTATGATCCAGTAGTTGGACTACTGGGTATTTACCCCAAGAATATAGAAACACTGACTGAAAGGGATACATGCACCCTTTATTTATTGCTGCTTTATTTACAATAATCAAATTAGGTTAGCAACCCAACTGTCTTTTGATAGAGGAATGAATAAAGAAGATATGGTATAGTTCTGCAACCAAATATTATTCAGCCATAAAAAAAATGAAATCTTGTCATTTGCAATAACATGGATAGATCTAGAGAGTATAGTGCTAAGTGAAATAAACCACTAGAGAAAGACAAATAACATATGAATTTACTCCTGCATGGAATTTAAGAAACCAAATGAGGGGTGCCTGGGTGGCTCAGTTGGTTAAGCAGTCGACTTCAGGTCAGGTCATGATCTCACAGTTCATGGGTTCAATCCCCGCATTGGGCTCTGTGCTGACAGCTCAGAGCCTGGAGCTTACTTCAGATTCTGTGTCTCCCTCTCTCTCTCTGCTCCTCCCCTGTTCATGTTCTCTCTTGCTTTTGCTCTCAAAACTAAATAAATATTTAAAAAAAAGAAAGAAAGAAACCAAATGAAGGTGGGGGGAAAGAAATCAAAAATAGATTCAACTAGACAGAACAGATGGTTAACAGAGGGTAGATAGTAGGGGATGGGTGAAATAGATGAAGGGATTTAAGAGTACACTTATCTTGATGATACTGAATAATATACTGAATTGTTGAATTACTATAATGTACACCTGAAACTAATTTAACAATGTATGTTAACTACATTGGAATAAAAATCTTTTAAAAAATAACAAAGCTATAGGCATTACATTCCCTGATTTCAAACTATACTAAAAGCTATAGTAAACAAAGCAGTATGGTACCAGGACATAAACAAATAGATCAACAGAACAAAATTGAGAGCCCAGAAATAAGCCCACACATGTGGTCAATTAATTCATGACAAAGAAACAGGGACAATCTCTTGGATAAGCACTGTTGGGAAAATTGGTGGTCCACTTGCAAAAGAATGAAATCAGACCACTATCTTATACACACAAATTAACTCAAAACAGATTAAAGACTTGAGAGTAAGATCTGAAAACCTACATTTCTAGAAGAAAACATAGGCAGTAATTCCTTAACATTAATGTCAATGATTTTTTAAAATCTGACCCTAGAGGCAAGAGAAATGAAAGCAAAACCAAACATATGGAAGCCTATCAAACTAAGAAGTTTTTGCACAGCAAAGGAAACCATCATCAAAATGAATAGGCAACCTACTAAATGGGAGAAGATATTCACAGATCATATATCCAATAAGGGGTTAATATCTAAGATATATAAAGAACTTATACAACAAAAAACCAAGCAACTCAATTAAAAGATGGGCAAAGGATATGAATAGACATTTTCCCAAAGACATTCAGATGGCCAAATAGTACCTGAAAAGATATTCAACATCACTAATTAAGGAAATGCAAATCAAAGCCACAATGACATCACTTCACACTTATTAGAATGGCTATTATCAAAAAGGTAAGAAATAACAAGGGTTGGAGAGGATGTGGAGGAAAGGAAACCCTTGTACACTGTTGCTGAGATTGTAAACTGTTAGAGCCACTCTGGAAAAGAGTAATGGAAGTTCATCAAAAAAAAGAATAGAACTAGCATATGATACAGCTATTCCACTATTGAGTATTTTTCTGATGAATATGAAAACGTTAAGTCAAAACAATATATGCACCCCTATGTTCAGTGCAGCTTTATTTACAATAGCTGATATATCAAAAAAAATTACCCTAAATATCCATTAATGGGTGAATGGATAAAGAAGATCTGGTATATATTCACAATGAGTACTACTCAGCCATTAAGAATGAAATCTTGCCATTTACAACAACATGAGATGGACCCTGAGGGCATTATGCTAAGTTAAATAAAGGAGAAAGACAAATGCTGTATGATTTCACTCATATGTGGAATCTAAAAACAAACTCTATAGAGTGAACAGATTGGTAGTTATCAGAGGGAAACAGACTGGGTAGGTGAAAGGCATCAACTATAGGGAAATGGATGGTAACTAGACTTTTGGGCGTGATCACTGTAATATATACAGATGCTGAATTAAAATGCTCTATATTTGAAACATATTAAAAATTGTACTTAATACTGGCTCTTGTTCTGAAGTACATACCAAATTTATTTAAAAATCTCTGCTGCCCTCAAGGAGCTTAGATTTAGGAAAAGTGCTAAGACATGAGTCCGAATATTCAATTATAATTGAGGGATATAAGGAAGGAGTTAATTTATACACTGTCAAATATTTAGAGAGAAATTGCAGTTATTGTAAATGGAGCATAATGACAGCCACACAAGGTGTTAAATTGCCTATAGAGCCTTGAAATAATTAACAAAATATC
This sequence comes from Suricata suricatta, assembly GCF_006229205.1. NCBI lineage: Eukaryota > Metazoa > Chordata > Mammalia > Carnivora > Herpestidae > Suricata > Suricata suricatta. The sequence continues at coordinate 68,374,802 of NC_043706.1, read as the reverse complement.
TCTAGTGGAAAATCAGTCATTTCCTAGTTATTACTCAAGCCTTCCCCACTTAGGTTCCATGCATAATTTCAGAAGCTTTTGTGTAGTAACAATGATTCATCTTGTATTTTATGTAGTCTTTTCTGGAATCATTGTTTGTGTCTCTAAATACAGTCCACACAGGCTCAGATTTTCAATGCAATATTAATGTTGCATGTGCATAGAAATGTTCTTATTTACCTGTCTTCGCTGTTCTTATTCCAGTACTTTAAAAGCATTTGCAGCTGAGTCGTTTGTTTCTCTCAAAATGTGAGATGAGCTTATAGCTCACATAGAGTGGAGGCATAATAGCTAAACAGTTTTTTTTTAGCCTGGAGGATCATAGATCTGCCCCCTGGGATTTATGCCATCATTTCAAACCCCCAAGCTAAGAAAAATGTATTGTCAGACTTGCTTTACCATTCCTTCAAATGAAAGTTTAATCAACTTGACATTTACAGTAAGGAGCGTTTGGGTGACAGCATTTATGGAACACACAGAAATCTCTGTCTTAAAGTAAATATGAAAATGTGGTATAAAGGAGGATGTTGGAGTGTCGAATCAAGACTCTAAGTCGAAAAACAGTTTTCTAGTGCTGATATACAGCTGAAAATGCTGAAGATGCAGTATGATGCTGTAGAGGCTATGCTTTTTCCTTCAACATTTATAGATTTTATAAGGAGAAAAAGAATTCTTTAGTCAAATAGGTTTGCAAAACACCTGGGTCAAACAAAGGAAAAAAAGATTCAGAATTTCTCAAGACTTTTAATATGTGAATATACTTAATTGTACACGTAAAATTGTTAGAATGGTAAATTTCATGTGTTTTTTTACCACCACGTAAAAAATCATGTAATTTTTTAATATAGTGCTTTATTAAATTAGCTAAATGTAAAGATGAAAAAATGAATTTGAATATTTAAAATTATTTCTCTCTTTAAGAAATAAACCCTTACTGGTGAAGAAATCTAGCTCACTAGAATGGAAATCCAAAGGTTTCAAGATAGCTCCTCAATTAAGGTAGCAACAGTACACATATTTAGGGTTATGATGAAACTTTTAAAAATTGTATGAATGGGTGGCTCAGTCAGTTGAGTGTTTGACTTTGGCTCAGGTCATAATCTCATAGTTCATGAGTATGAGCCCCATGTCAGGCTCTGTGCTGACAGCTCTGAGCCTGGAGCCTGCTTTAGATTCTGTGTCTCCCTCTCTCCCCACCTCCCCAACTCGCACTTTGTCTCTCTCTCAAAAATAAACAAACATTTAAAAAATTGTATGAGTTTTAAAATAAAGGCATTTAACATTTTCAAATTAGCTTATTTCCCTAACTATACATATACAATTACTATAGAATCAAAATATGATCAGTAAGAACTTGCATATTTCTAAATTAACTTTTATTACCACAAGTGAGAAATTTATTCCTAAATTTTTACTTTTGGCACTCTAAACTTATTATCATTACTATTGTAATTTCCTGTGGATTTCAGGCTCAGTTTACAGAAACAATTACCATCTTTAAGGAAGAGGATGTGCCTTGCAATGGGTGAAGTATGCTTCTGTACTTCTTTCTTTCCCTCACTCTCTCCCAGAGTACTGCTTGGCTTTTTTGTTCTGTATAGGTAGTATTTATCCAAAGCATAACTTTTTGGGGAAGTCGAAGGAATGTGTGAAGGAAAGAGAGATCCCCACAGTACTTAATAATTGTGCTTAGTTGAATTTGAAAAATAAGATAGGTATAACAGCACAAAATATCTTCTCACCTCTAGAGCATTTACTGCCCACTCCTCTTTTAGGCAACACTAGGCAGGTGCTCCCAGAAAATAAATATGGAGCTTACACTTAGTAAAGGACAACGAAAACATTAATATTCCTGTGATACAGCCAAACCCATCTAGTATGATAGGACTGTATTCACTGTGTACAAATGGAGTGATAAATGTCCTCAGGGAGGTGATAACTGAAGAGGCAGTTGCAAGAATTCCAGGTGAGAAGTACAGGCACACTTGCCTTTTGTCTTCATTATAGCCCAGGAACAGAGTTTCTAGAAGCTATGTATGTGATTGAAGAGGGAGCCTGGGAAATTGTTACAGGGCAGTAATTCAGAAACAAGGGGCGGGGGTTGGGTGGGGATTTCAAAGCAAAGTGATTAAAGATGAGCCTAGGACAATACAAAGACCCTACTTAATGGAATGAAAATCATCCCTGGAGAGAACAAAAATGTCTTTTTGTATGGCCAGAGTAAAAAGGTCTCTCATGAGCTTTAAGGTAATTCAAAGTCTCCACAGCACCTAAAAAGACAAATGATCAATGTCTAGCTTTCACCCAATTCACATATACCCATGTAAACATGGAGGACCTGGACACTAAGGCTGATGGGGAGGCACAGGGAAACAGGTGCCCTTGGAGTTCTCCCCTGTTAGGTCAACCTTAAATCTCCAGAAGAGCTGTCTAGAAAGAGGTCCCTTATGGGTGGGAACTGTACCGTGAAGAAGACAAGAAGGAGCATGGATGTAAGCCTTATGCCCTATCCCATTTTTTTTTAATGCATAACATGCTATACAGAGACTCTGTCAGGATAATGCAATAAAGGGAGCTCATGCAGAAGGCAGAAGAGGACACGAGCCCCATTTGCAGGCTAGGATAGAACAAGAGTAATTATTACAAGAGCTTTTGGAGAATTCTTAAAGCCTTCAACACTCCAATGTTAATTGGTTTTGGTCCCCACTCTTTTTCAGAGAGTATTTAGGACAAAACCCTAAAATAAGAAGGGTGTGTGATCTTTTAATTCTGGGTCAAAGAAAAGCCAGAAAGCAAGGAGACTGCATTCTAATTACTTATATAATCTTGAGAGTGAGAGCAGCTACGAGGAAGAAAGTCAACCACATCCTTGAGACCTGAGATTCATGAGAGGCCGTGGCAAGGCCTGCTTGGGATGGAGCAGCAAGCCCAGGAGTTTTAGCCAAAAGAGATTCTATATTGGGTCTGTCAAAATGATGGATTCAAACATATTTATTATTTCTTCAGTTGAGCAACTATAATGAGACTACGATTGAGTCATTTCTAGTACATATCCAGATGTTTTTTAATAAATTGGTAAGTTGAACTATAAAATGAAAAAGAAAATCATCTTTTCAAGCTCCAATGTAAAGCAAAAACAATAGGAAATCCCAAGTCTAGTTACTAAATCATTTGTACATTTTTTTCCTCTAATGGTAAATCATCTGAATTAAGAGTTGTATCTAGAAAAATTTTTAAAGATACTCATTTGATTCTAGAAATCACCATTAAATGTGTCATCTTGATTCATAATTTAACAGAACTCAGACTGCATTCTTTTCTCTCATGTACCGCTATTTCCATATCAGTAATGACACAAGGTTAAATGTCATCATTATTCTCTTCTATTTGTAGAAGTTAAACATTATTCTGCTTCATGGCTTCCTGCTGAGGCATCTTTTTACTTTAGTTCCCACATTATATTATTTGAATGGTCTGACTCCATGGACAGTTCCAGAGCACATCATGCTTCTTTATCACTACAAGTTCAGGCCATTGTCTACACCAACTCCCAAATACCCAAAAATGGTTCTCACACCTTTCCATGCACAAAAATCACCTAGGGATCTTGTTAAAATGCTAATTGTGGGGCGCCTGGGTGGCTCAGTTGGTTAAGCCTCCAACTTTGGCTCAGGTCACCATCACACGTTCGTGGATTCAAGCCCCACATCGGGCTCTGTGCTGACAGCTAGCTCAGAGCCTGGAGCCTGCTTCTGATTCTGTGTCTCCCTCTCTCTCTGTCCCTCCCCACTCATGCTCTGTCTCAAAAATAAATAAAACATTAAAATATATATATATATATATGAAAAAAATGCTAATTCTTGGTTTTTCATTTTAAAACTAGTTTGTCCAGGGGCACCTGGAGCCTGCTTCAGATTCTGTGGCTCCCTCTCTCTCTACCCCTCCCCCACGCAGTCTCTGTCTCTGTCTCTCAAAATTAAAGACTTAAAAAAAAAAAACCCAACAAACTAGTTTGCCCAATGGTTCAAAAGCAGAGGATCCATGGATCCTAGTTTAACAAACACTGGTTTATTTTTCCCTTTCTTGCCTCCTTAATAGATCCTACCCATATGGATTTCTTCCTTAGACTCTAAGGTAGTATGTTAATCTCTGATTTAGCCCTAAATAGTTTGATCTTTTTGCACTGTTTATTTCATGTGGTTGTATCTCAGTTCTGAACTCTACTGAAAATTCCTGGGTGGAACCCCATGGTATAATAATGTACAATAATATTGTATGGAATGTCTACGGAACAAAGAGCCTCTCATGGCAGGAGGATGGAGATTTTTTATAGCTTTAAAGACGACAGGAGGAAGAGGCCATGGCAGAAAGCCAAGGCATTCAACAAAGGAGGCATCGACATGGGGGCAATGTAGCAGCCTCCTCTGTCCATGCCACTGCAGGTGTGGAAACAGGGAGACAAGGCAGAAGCAGCACTGGGCCCCACAGAGCCAGGCCCCTGGTATTCCGATGCCCTTTATTTGCTATGTTACTTGGGTATGTCCTTTCTCTAGACTTTAGGGTACCCAGATTAAAAAGGAAAACTTATAATGTGATCTCTAAAATCCCTTCTGATGCTATAGAGTCTGGTAATTTACTCCTATCTAGAAAAGTACCAGAAAGAGAAGTGTTACACTAAGGAAGTACTTTCTGGCTGTGAAAGTTGTCAGTTCCTTTGTTCTCAGCTCTCTCCTTCTAATTTCAAATTATCTCCTCATTAAATTTTTTCCTACATATTTTCTCCACTGTTTTTAATTTCTTATAAATGAGAAGCAATGCCATTTGATGTTATATGTAGTTATTCTGAGACTTTTTAGCACACTGATATTCTTTCCTGCCACTTCATGTGAGAAGTGTCTTCTCTGAAAATTTTTGGATTTGAGAATTTTCCTGAGACATTCTGTTTTATTATCCTGTCTTCTTTTTGCCAATATCTATAAAACCATTTTCCACTTCATCTCACAATTTCTCTTTTCCATTGCTCTGTAAAATGTGCATTTCATAATATAATGACATTATATAGGTCCCCAGGCTCCTTCTACCCTAAAAGAATGTGTATAGTTTTATAAATAAGGTTTTTAAAAGTTGATTCCTACTATTAGTCTAGTTGATAGACATCATTTAGGTATCTTTACTTTCACAATACAAATGATAATTTGTAAAAAGTAAAAGATTACTTTTTATATTTTCCTTATAATTACTGTTACAAGCATTTAAGAATTATTTCTCTTCCCTATCTTTTCTAACAACGTATTTTAAATGTTTAATTTTGTTTGATGTTAATTATCACTTTTTGTCAAGGCAGAACAAAAGTTAGACAAATTTAAAGGAAAATATGTTCATTATAATTTCCTCAGCTTACCACAAAAGATTTCATTCATGCATGTTATTGACATGAATATTTTAACAATTATATTCATAGCATAATGTCACCTTATAACCTTTACTTGTTAATATATCAAATATTATCTCAATCATAATGGTTAATGGTCACAAAATGTTTCTTTTAAATTTTTTTAATGTTTTATTTATTTTTTGATACAGAGAGAGACAGAGCATGAAAGGGGGAGGGGCAGAGAGAGAGAAGGAGACACAGAAACAGAAGCAGGCTCCAGGCTCTGAGCTAGCTGGCAGCACAGAGCCTGACGCGGGGCTCGAACCCACGAATGTGAGATCTGACCTGAGCCAAAGTCGGAGGTTTAACCAACTGAGTCACCCAGGCGCCCCTCACATAATGTTTCATTGAGTTAGTGTGATGTACTTCTTTTTGTACATTTAGGTTTGTTATCCTATTATTTTTTGATACTGCTATGATTATCTTCATGCAAACAGCCTTTCACTACTTAAGATGGTATCTTCAGAAATAGGATAGCTAAGTCAAAAGACAGGAACATTTCGAAGGTTTCTAATAAAAATGATCATACTGCTTTCCAAAATGGGTTGTATAAATTTACATTCCCACCCTCCTATAAATGCATGAGTTAAACACAATATTATTATAAGCAGCCATTTATCTTTTAAAAGATTATGACCAAATACACGTAGCATAAAAAATGGTTAAAAGGGTAAAATTTAAGTGTACAACTCAGTGATATTAAGAACATTATATTGGGTTTTTTTAATAGTTTATTGTCAAATTGGTTTCCATACAACACCCAGTGCTCTTCCCCATAAGTGCCCTCCACCATCACCACCACCTCTTTTACCCCCCTCCCCCTTCCCCTTCAAACCTCAGTTCATTTTCAGCATTCAATAGTCTCTCAAGTTTTGTGTCCCTCTCTCTCCCCAACTCTCTTTCCGTCTTCCCCTCCCCCTGGTCCTCCATTAGGTTTCTCCTGTTTTCCTGTTAGACCAATGAGTGCAAACATATGGTTTCTGTCCTTCTCTGCCTGACTTATTTCGCTTAGCATGACACCCTCAAGGTCCATCCACTTTCCTACAAATGGCCATATTTCATTCTTTCTCATTGCCATGTAGTACTCCATTGTGTATATATACCACATCTTCTTGATCCACTCATCAGGT
>NC_043706.1:68210084-68368099 GCF_006229205.1 Suricata suricatta | reverse complement strand
AGGAAAAGAAGCATCATATATCATGACAATTTGTGCCCAGGAGAAAATGGCTGACAGTAGCTTAAATAACACCTCTCTCTGAAGGAGTTTTCATTGGAATAGGGATCAAAGGCACTGAGCCTCAGTAGAAGAATTTCATAAATCAGAGTGAGTGGAAGAACTGGCAGGGGAGGGAGGTTGTGGCAGGCATGGAACTAATTCAACTGTTTTAAAATCATGAATGTGTCCTGTCATCTACTTCCTGAAGTGCTGGCCACAGACCATTTATTATGAGTCATCATCGTTACAAAATACCTGATATTTTAGAATCCCTCACTGTACTCTTCACACAAATTAATTTAATCCTACCATATAAGCTACCTCACGTATATACCTAACAACAAATACACATTTGAAATGATTCCCAAGAAAGACTGGGAGAGGAGAGTAAACTTTGAATATAATTATAGCAAATTAGAAGAGCTCAAGATTTACTCCAAGTCAATCAAACCAGGCTAACATATTTAAAAGGAAAATGGCAAGTAGTGATTGTTTGGTGTCTGAGAGCCTGACAGAGGGTTGTGTTTGTACTCTCAGCCAAAGAACTGAATGTTCCATAATGTCACTGAAGAGTGAAATGTCATCTGGTAGAATTAATGGCTGATAAGTTTAGAGCAAGTTGAAGAAATGATTGCTTTGTACCATGTTTAGCCAACCTGTGAAATCTACTGCCACAGGAGGTTATGGAGTTGAACACTGTGCTGGATTTAAAGCAAAATGAATAACTTTATGATTAATAAATGCCAGTTCTGGCCTTCATGCCAAGATAAGAGGAGTGCTCAGAGTACATATTTGAGAACACAAGGCAACTGCTGCAGGGGTCAGAAGTAGGGACCTTTCCCTTATAACTATTGATATGTAACTAGCTCTATCGAACCCAGGAAGCATTTACCTCCGTTAGAACTAGGTTTTGTCTCAGCCTCCTGAAAGCAGAGTCCTATGTGGTCATCCAGGACAAGGCCTGCTATAGACGTAAGCAGCCCTTAAGCAGCAGTAAGATGGTCCGTCCAATGTCTGTGCTTCTGCAGTCCATGACATATAACCAACGAGTAAACACAAGTCAAGACGTTTTCTCTTGCCACCCTTACTTACCTATTCCACCAGCCTCAAATTGAAGTTCCATTCTGAAGACGAAAATAAATGTTGGGTCTCTCCCTTCTTCGCCAGCTGAGTACTTGTTTCCTGCCAGTCCATTCTGTGCTCTTATCTTCAATAAATGAAGATTCTTTACTTCTGAGCATCTGCTTATGGTTTCTATGCATCCTCCCATCCTGAGGATCTGGGCTGGATCAGGAAGAAATATGAAGAATCCTTGAAAGCTTTCCTTTTACAGAGGTGTTCAAAAATCAAAAGTAAAAAGAAAAAAACATCTAAGTAGGTAATGTGTGTGCAACACCCCAAGGACAAGAAAATTTAACTTTCTGAAGTAGAATCAACATTTTTTAATTTTTATTATATTAGAAATACACCACAAAATCTAAACAGAGATGGTATTTTTGTTTATAGATTAATTCAAAAAATTATTTTAAAACTTCTAATTCCAATTCTTCTCATTGGAATTATAAAACTGAAATTTTTTTTCAACCCAAGATATATTAGGTCTTGCATTTTTCTTTCAAATGGACAGTCCAGAATTTGGCCTTAAATTCCTTAATTGGGAACAATATTTAGTTTTATTCCATTGCATAATGGAGAACAGATGTACCCAAATGTAGTTACTTCCAAACATAGTTTGGTTTTATATTTAGAGTAACTGCTCTCAAGACATTTAAAGAAATCTAATTTTCCAACACCATCACATTTAGCTTTCAGTATATTGTACAGTTATACGACTTTTTTTGATAACTCTTCATTTTTTCTAGCAGTATTAATTGTGAGAGGAAATGACAAAATTAATTTTCAAAGTTTGAAGGAGAGAATCATGTTTAGAATTGGATCTTCAAGTCTGTAACTGGGGAATTCTTATAATGTCCAATTCTGAAAAACAATTTTAAAGTATACTAGATTGTTGCTTGCCAAAAAAATAATTTTCCTAAAATTAAGATAATCAAACTTATTTTAAAATTTATAAGTTCTTACATTTGTATTAATAGAACACTTTTCAGGGTAGCATTATTTATTTGATTTCAAAATAGGACTCTTTTGAAATTTCTATTGTTTCTCAGTTCATTAAAATTTCCATCATACACTGTCTTTATATGGTTTGTTCATAATGTCTTAAATTTTATTCTTTTGACAGACATACTTGGTATATTAAACAAGTAACAGTAGTCATAAGTATTTATTTAAATTCCAGTTAGCAGACAGTATATTAGTAGTTTCAGATGTACAATATATTGATTCAACACTTCGATACATGTGCTCATCACAAGTGCCCTCCTTAATCCCTATCATCTATTTCAACCATCTCCCCCCACCTCCCTTCTGGTAACCATCAATTCATTTTTTATAGGTGAGAGTCTATTTCTTGGTTTCCCTCTCTTTTTTGCTTTTCCCATTTGTTTTATTTCTTAAATTCTACATATGAGTGAAATCATATGTGTGACATACACATACACACCACATCTTTATTTATTCAACAGTTGATGGGCATGGGCTATTTCCATAATTTGGCTATTGCAGATAATGCTATAAACATTAGGATGAATGTATCCCTTTAAATTAGCATTTTTGTATTCTTTGGGTAAATACCTAGTAGTGCAATTGCTGAATCATACGGTAGTTCCATTTTTAACTTTGAGAAAACTTCATACTGTTTTCCAGAGTGGTGCACCAGTTTGCATTCCCATCAACCATGCAAGAGAATGTCTTTCTCCACTTCCTCACCAACACCTGTTGTTTGTTGTGTTGATTTTAGCCATTCTGACCAGTGTGAGGTGGTATCTCATTATAGTTTTGATATATATTTCCCTGATGATGAGTGATGTTGACCATGTTTTCAGGTGTCTGTTGGTCATCTGGAGGTCTCCTTTGGAGAGAGGTCTTCTGCCTATTTATTTATTTATTTTAATTCCAGAAAAAAATATCCATTTTTTATTTTTTTAAAGTTTTATTATATTTTTTATTTTTTATTTTCATTTATTTTTTCATTATTATATATTATATTTTAATTTATATCCAAGTTAGTTAGCATATAATGCTATATGACTTCAGGAGTAGATTCTACTGAATCCTTCTCTCCATATAACACCCAGTGCTCATCCCTACTGGTGTCCTCCCTTATGCCCCCTACTCACGACCCTTCCAGCAACTCTGTTTGTTCTCTGTATTTAAGAGTCTTTTATGTTTTATCCCCCTCCTTGTTTTTATATTATTTTTTACCCCCCTTCCCTTATGTTCTCTGTTTTGTATCTTAAATTCCTCATATGAGTGAAGTCATATGACATTAGTCTTTCTCTGACTGGCTAATTTCACTTAGCATAATACCCTCTAGTACTATCCACATAGTTGCAAATGTCAAGATTTCATTCTATTGAAATTTTATCTACTCATCTGTCAATGGACATTTGGCTCTTTCCATACTTTGGCTAATGTTGATAGCACCACTATAAACCTTAGAGTGCATGTGCCTCTTTCAATCAGCACACCTGTATCCCTTGGATAAATACCTAGTAGTCCAATTGCTGGGTTGTATGGTAGTTCTATTTTTAATTTTTTGAGGAACTTCATACTGTTTTCAAGAGTGGCTGCACCAGTTTGCATTCCCACCAGCAGTGCAAAAGAGATCCTCTTTCTCCACATCCTTGCCAACATCTGTTGTTGTCTGAGTTTTTAAAGTTAGCCATCTGACAGGTGTGAGGTGATATCTCATTCTAGTTTTGATTTGTATTTCCCTGATGATGAGTGATGTTGAGCATTTTTTTTTCATGTGTCGGTTGTCCATCTGGATGTCTTCTTTGGAAAAGTGTCTATTCATGTCTCTTGCCCATTTCTTCACTGGATTATTTGTTTTTTGGGTATTGAGTTTGATAAGTTCCTTATAGATTTTGGATACTAACCCTTTATCTGATATGTCATATGGAAATTATCTTCTCCCATTCTGTTGGTTGCTTTTTAGTTTTGCTGATTGTTTCCTTCACTGTGCAGAAGCTTATCTTGAGGAGGTCCCAGTAGTTCATTTTTGTTTTTGTTTCCCTTGCCTCCAGAGATACGTTGAGTAATAAGTTGCTGCCGCCAAGGTCAAAAAGATTGTTGCTTTCTTCTCTAGGATTTTGATGGCTTCCTGTCTTATGTGTAGGTCTTTGAGTTTATTTTTGAGTGTGGTGTAAGAAAGTGGTCCAGGTTCATTTTTCTGCATGTTTCTGTCCAGTTTTCCTAGTACCATTCGCTGAAGAGACTATTCCATTGGATATTCTTTTCTGCTTTGTCAAAGATTCATTGGCCATATTTTATTTTTTTAATTGGATTATTCATTACTTGGGTGTTGAGTTTGATAAGTTCTTTATATATTTTGGATACTAACCCTTTATCAGATAGGCCATTTGCAAGTACCTTTTCCCATTCCACAGGTTGCCTTTTAGTTTTGTTGATTGTTTCCTTTGCTGTGCACAAGCTTTTATTTTGATGAAGCCCCAAAAGCTTATTTTTTGCTTTTGTCTCCCTTGCCTCAGGAGACAAATCTAGAAAGAAGTTGCCAAAGAGGATGTCAAAGAAGTTTCTGCCTGTATTCTCCTCTAGAATTTTTATGGTTTCAAGTCTCACAATCAGATCTTTAACCCATTTTGAATTTTTGTAAACACAGAATAGTCATCTTTAACTCAGCAAAGAACTCTGCTCTCTCCTACTTTTCTTTAATTATATTTCCCTCCAAGTCTCCATCTCATTTTCTACTTTTGCTAGAGGCATAAGACACAAAACATTTCTTACCTCCAGAAAAACAACAGCACAACTATGAAGAAAAAAATGAAAACTGACTCTTACCCTCAGTGTCAGGCTCATAAATAAGATGAGAATACAAAAAAACAAACAAACAAACAAAAAAAACTGGAAAGGGTGCCAAAATAAAGAGAATGGCAATTACATAGCTCTAGCCAATTGCTGCCTTACAGTGCTGAGACCCAGTGTTGCTAGAATATCTAGATATTTCCAAAAAGGCCAAATGCCTAGATTTTCTCCCAAGTTTTAAATGTAACTAATTAAAATTTTAAAAATATAATATATACTACTACACACTTACAAGAAGGGCTATCACTCAAAAAATAACAGCAAATATTGATGGAGATGCAGAGAAACTGGAACCCTCATAATAATGCTGGTCAGAATATAAGCTAGTATAGATCCTTGGAAAACAATATAACAGTTTCTTAAAAAGATAAATATAAAGTTAACATACGACCCAGTGATCCTACTCCTAGGAATTTCTCCAAAAGAAATAAAGCCATAGTCTACACAAAGGTATTTAGTAAGAGCTTATATCAGCATTATTCATAATAGCTCCAAACTGAGAACCAAATGTCCATCCATGGGGATTTAATAAACAAAATGTAGCATATCCATATAATGGAACATTACTCAACTATAAAAAGGAATTACCTACTAATGTACACTATAACATGAATGAAATGTAAATCACTATGCTAAGTGAGAGAAGCCAATGCAAAAGACTACATTTTTAATGTCTTCATTTATATGAAATGTCCAGAATAGGAAAATCTACATATACAGAAAGTAGATCAGTAATTGCCTAGGGCTTGAGGGAGCAGGGGAGCTGGGGAATCATGAAGAATGACTGATAACAGGTAGGAGATCTCTTCTGGGGATGATAAAGACATTCCAAAATTGTACCGATTGCTGAACAACTCTGTGTATATAATGGCAACCACTGAATTTCATGCTTTAAATGCGTGAATAATATGGTATGTGAATCATAGCAATAAAGCTTTTTTTTTAAGCCAGAAAATGGGAAGCAAGGTTTTAGGACAGGAAACAAGAGAATGCCTCAAACAGTGGAAAACAACAGAAGTGAGACAAGGAAGCTGGGCATTATATACTGTGGTCTGGTGAGCAGAGGGCAAAGCCCAGCACTGGTGGAATAAATGGCTGATGGCTTCATCCTTAAGTCCTCCCAGAGATGAATGCTTGGCTCATATTAGAAGTTAATACTTGGTATCATCATTAGGGAGAAGGCACAGCATCAGTACTGGTGATCGTGATGAACCAGCACCTCTCCTGGCTCTCTGAATGCCTTCTGATCTCACAGAGAGGGAGGAAACCCAAACGATAATGAAAATTAAATGTCCCATCATTTATGTGAGTGGGATCTCAGAGTAGATTAAATTTGATTTAGAGAAACACGGCAATAAAGCTGGATGAAACGGCATTCTGATTATCTCATTGATATTCATTCTCTTCCTCACCCATTGTGTAGCATGGAGATTGGCAGAGCCACATCCCCAAGGACAAGCCCTAATCAGTCTGAGTCAGAGTAAACCCATCCCTTTTGCCACAGTTCAAGCCTACTTCACATGAAATGTTCAGCTTTTTGCTATAACAGTATACAGTTTTTGAAAAGTCATACCATTTTCAGGTAATTATTCCTTTTTCCAACATGAGGTTTTTCCTTCTTATCCCCAAACACTAAAAATAGAATAGAATAAAAAATAAATAATATAATATTTTTGAGATTATGGCTCAAAGACATGGTCATCAATTTACTAAACACAAACATTTTCTAGTCAGACAATATCATATGGATATAATTTGAATTGCATGCAATGTTTAGAGAAACCCAAAACAATCGACTTTGCTTATGTATGCCAAATGAGAAGGATAAAGGGTTTGCAGTTTCAACAACTCTTAGCCTATTATGAACATGCACTACTTCCATGGGTTTCAAAGCATTCTTTGGCTTAGCTTTTATTTTATCCTAAAAGTGATTTTCGAGGATACAACTTTGAAGTGCAGTTGGAGTACAAGATCAACTGAGCTCCAAAAGACTGGACAATTGAAAATGGTAAGGAATAAACAAACCCTTATTATACCCTATTTTACATATAGATTTGTGTTTAATTTTTTAAAATCCATTAATTTGAAAGTAAGTTATTTGTATTCAGTTGTTTTGGGGAATTGGGATGAAATGCATCACAACTTTTCTTTTAAAATTAATGGAAATAGGGGCACCTGGGTGGCTCAGTCAGTTAAGTGTCTGACTCAGCTCAGGTCATGATATTGCAGTTAGTGAGTTTGAGCCCTGTGTTGGGCTCTCTCCTGAGAGGTCAGAGCCTGGAGCCTGCTTCGAATTCTGTTCCTTCCCCACTAGTGTGCTCGCTCTCTCGCTCTCAAAAATAAACATTTAAACAAAAAATTTTAAATAAAGTAAAATTAATGGAAGTGAGTTTTCCACTTAATGACTTTCACCCAACATCAGGGGCTTCAGGAAGGAATTTGTCCTTAAACAAGGACAGGTTACACGTTTTCAGTAATGAAATCAATCTGAGCATTATATTTCTTTAGTTATAAAATTTGGTTCTGTGTTTTCACTGGGTTTCATTAGGAACAATTTAGGAAACTCATTCAGTGGTTTGAGAAGGGGCGGGCTTCTTGTGTCTGAATGTGGATAATGAAGTGTGTGGCTCCGCAAGTAGCCGGCAACCACTCCGTGACCACGTCAGGGAGACAGGCAGTTTTGGATTAAAGCTGACATCATGAAAGGAAGAGTGTAGAGACAAATCTATGGCTTTGAGTATATAATTTATATGCTGACTCAAACTATGCAGAAAAGTCACCCCATTTTTGGAGTATTTAGTTATGTCTCTGTAAGGCAAACTGATCTGAGTTTTCTGTAAGTTACAACAGAAAGTCTCTTAAATTTGGTCTTCCTTTTCTGGAAATATGGCAGACTACATATGCAGAAAAATCCCTTCAGAAACAAGAAAAATAAAAAAAATAAATAATCTTTGTCAGAGCATAGCAGAGCTGAGCTGGAAGTTACGAAATGGAAGTAGAGAAGACGAACAATAAGAAAGCGTGGTTCCATAAGGATTAGGTGAGCGCCGGAGCTGACATCATCCCTGAGGGTATCTGCTCATTATAATAGAGGCATCTGGGTTTTAATTGGCCATGTGTTTAGGGAATAGAAGCCAAAACCAGGGTCCAAAACAGAGTAGAAGGTAGGATCAAACACCTGCACCAAACCAGAACCACTTGGAGAGCAACACCTACATTGGGAGAAAAGGAAAACAAATATAATTACAGAAGGAAAGATGTTTGTCTCAACCTTCTCTCTGGATGGAGGAGAAATAAAGAAAAAAATCCCCTGTGGAATTTTTTAAATGTTTATTCTTGAGAGAGAGAGAGAGAGAGAGAGAGAGAGAGAGAGAGAAAGAGATTGAGCAGGAAAGGCGAAGAGGGAGACAGAGGATCTGAAGCAGGCTCTCCACTGTCAACACAGAGCCCCCTGCTGGGCTCAAACTCATAAACCAGGAGATCATGACCGGAGCCTAAGTCATACACTTAACTGAGCCACCCAAGCACCTGCCCCTTTGAGATTTTTAATCACAAGTCATATTTACATGGGTTTGCCCCCAAATTCATACTGCCTGGAAACTGAAAATTTGGTTTAAAGAGATCTTAGTTTATAACCTCAGGTACCACAGTTATGGAGAAATCCACTTTAAATGCAGGCCTCAAAGAATTCCCACAGAAAGAAATCCAAAGATTATGAAATCATAATAAAAAATTAACATGAGATTAAAAGAAAGAGTCACATGTCAGAAAATAAGCAATGAAAGGCAGCATGCATAACAAAAGCAGCCATACACTAATAAAAATACAAATTTGAAGACTTCAGAAATGTAGCCAAAAGTTTTAGAGGAAAATTTAAAGCCTAAAATTCTTATATTAGGTGGATAAAAGCAAACCCAAAGCCAATTGCATAAGCATTTATTTATTAGAAAAAGAGCAAAATAAACCCAGAAAATATAGAAGGAATAAAATAATTAAGAATGGAAAAGTATGAAGTACAGATGAGAGGGGTTTTTTTGGAAAAAAAATAAGAAAAATGAATGAAACTGATGAACCTCAGGCAAGACTGATTAAGGAAACAAAAGAGACAACACAATATATTAGCAATGGAAAAGAGCATAACTAAAAAGGCAGCACAGATTGAGAAGAAAATATAAACAACTCTCAGATTATTACATTTGAAAAATCAGGTGAAATAAATACTCTTAAAAGTTACCAAAATCGACTCAAAATTGGTCCAGAAATGAAAATAAGAATGATTATTAGTTCAAAATTCTTCCTGAAAGAAACTGGCATGATCTTACTGAGTAACTCCAAACTAAACTCCGAATTAATAAAATGAAAGGGAAGACTTTCCAGTTTAGTTTATATATCTAATTACTTTTGTTATCAAAAAAATAAAGAAAGAGGGAAAAACAGGCCAAACTTTTATTACTGTAGGAGCAAAAATTTTCTGAAAAAGTGCAAATTTAATTTAGTAATGCATAAAAAGGTAATTTATCATCACTGATTTGGATATATTCTAGGAATACAAGTTGATTTAGAAAATTTATTAAATAATGTATTACATTAACATATGAAAGAGAATTTATGTAATTTCAATAAATACTGAATAAGCAGTTGATAACATTTAATAGTCATTTTTGATACAAATTTTCAGTGGGTAAGGCATAAAAGAGAATTACTTTAACCTGAACACAAATGTGCATAGAAAAGTCATAGCAAACATTATCATCAATCGTGGGCCATTATAGTTATTCCCAATGTAACTATTTTAATTCAACAATGGACTAAATATCATAGTTTGGGCAATGGGAATAAAAAGCTATAAAGATTGGAAATAAAGTCAGTTATTAGTCAGAGATAAGATTGTCAAAATGGAAAACCCAAAGGAATTTCCCTAAATTATTGTAATTAAGCATAGATTTTAGCAACATTACAGTTATAAGATTGATAACCAAAATCAGTGGTATTTTTGCATATCAGCAACAAACTGCTAGAAAATGAATACTTAGGAATATACTACTCATAATAGCAAAAATTTTTAAAGTACCCAGGTAAATATTCTAACAGAAAGTCTGCAAAAAACTACGATTTTGTTTTGGTTTGTTTTTCATCATTTGGACTTAATTCCTTACAACAAATCAAACAGAAACCTAAGCTACAACTTAAGTGAGGTTTTTTAAAGGGTGTTAATATGCAGTCTTAAAAAAAAAAAAAAGGTAGGTTGAAAGTCTGTTTTTCAGCTCCACCTTACATCTGACATCCAGAATTACTATGGTCATAAATCCTTTGCAGATTCTGCAATGCAGATCAGTGCGCTTCTAAACTTCCCCACTGCTGGCTTACCATTCAGCTTTCTTGGATTTGCTACATCAACATCAGTTACCATACACCCAACAACCACCCAGATTTCACTCTCTTCTCCTTTCTTGTTCTTTGCCTTGCAGAATTTACTCTCCCACAACCTTTGCTGTTGTTTGAGAGAACTCCTGAAGGAGCGTAGAGGTGAGTGTGTGTGCATTCAATTCCCCATGTGTTTTTGCTTGATTTTTACATCAGAGGGCCATTCTAACTTTAAAAAAAAAAATTTTTTTAACGTTTATTTATTCTTGAGAGAGTGAGACACAGCATGAGTGGGGGAGGGGCAGAGAAAGAGGGAGACACAGAATCAGAAGCAGGCTCCAGGCTCTGAGCTGTCAGCATACAGCCTGACATGAGGCTCGAACCCATGAACTGTGAGATCATGACCTGAGCTGAAGTCCACCACTTAAATGACTGAGCCACCAGGCACCCCATTCTAATTTTATATAAGCATATCCCTATGAGAAATAGGAATTCACTTGGAAATCAGACCAATCAGGTGTTTGGCAATTGAGAAAAGAACATGATGTTTTTGCAACAAGACAGGCTGTTCTTAGAAACTCATGGCCATGCTTTTTTGAAGGTGTGTAAATAAGGCATGAGAGCAACGATTTGCCCCTTTCCTTTCTCCTCGACACTGAGAAGGAAAGATATAATGCAGTGACATGCCTTTTAGATTCCCCCCTTTGCAACTGATGTTTAATATGCACTCTTTGCTACTGCTCTTTTTTCGGTTCTTCATATTACACATGGACCTCAAGGGTGATTGCTCACAATTGACACGGTTTTAGAAATACTTTTTAATGATGATTTTAAAAGATAAGTTATAAGAACTTTACTAATTTAGGCTGTGGATTCTTATCTGTAGCTGAACAAAATTACACTGTAATTTCCTTCAAAACTTATAATTCAGCACAGAATCAAATCTTTCCTTTCATCTTCAGATCGTCTGCCTAGTTTCCAAATCCCTTGAGATCAATCTAATTCTCCGAGATTTTCTTCCCTTTAACTCCTTCCTTGTCAGGATCTCCGATCATGAGCCTTTTTCATAGAACCTGTTGGTGAGAGTCCTGCAGCATATCTTGGACAACATCTTAAATGTTAAACAATTGATCAAATGACCATTATCTAGGTCTAGGAGGTTAGGGTTTTTATTCTAAACTTATCATAAAGTAAAATATAAAAATATTAGTATATATTATTGTTCCCAGCTCTTGATAACAGAATATGAAAATATTTTTAAAATAATAAAATAAATGGGGAAAGGGGAGAGAAGAATGATGTGAATTACATAAAAGAACATAAAGCGACTCTTCTAGAGGAAAATGTAGACAGACGTTTTCAAGAGGGTCCTTTCCAAATAGGTGCTTTAAAAAAAATCATAAACTACATAAACCAGACTTAACAGAAAAGACTGATAAACAGTAAATAAAAGTAAGAGACAGGCATTATCATCTCAGGGAGCTGGGAAGTGGAAAGTTTATCCCATAGAAGTAATTATTTTAATTATGCCTAATAAAAGATTTTTACTTAGTGTTCATTTAAAATGTCACACTACTGTATTTATACCTTTAAAAATCATCTGCTTGGCATTTTTTACTGAGTTTGCACTTGTTTCAAACATTACACCCTCCCTGAAGCCTTTTCCAACTTCCAAAACAAAATTAATTACTCTCCCCTTAAGGTCTCATAGGACTTTGAACTGAATTTTCTTGTAGGTTTTATAGTTGACAATTTTTTGGTATTATTCTTTTTTCCTAGGCTGCCGTGAGCTCCTCTAGGAAAAATATTGTGACTTACTCTTTTAACTTTGGTGCCAAGGTACATAATGTGAATAAAATACTGTTTTCTTTATCCATTTTTTTTATTATTGGCTTTTAATGTGAACATTTAACTGGACATTTCACTAGGATAGTTTATAATGTCTATTCACTCTCATTTAAAAGTACATTTATCATTTCGTTCATTTAATTAAGATACAATCTCTTACTAAAGTTCTAATTATATTGTACCAAGAGCCATAAAATAAAATGACAATAGTATCTATTTTCATTTGCTGATCTTCCTCATAAACAGAATTCTTTATTTACTATGTTACTGTAACAAAGCTCAATGGTCCCAGTAGAATGAAAAAAGTCACCTGTACCTCACTACAAGTTGCTTGCATGTGGGACCTAGCCAATGATGATGCCTGTTTCATTGACAGTTTTTTAGATATGAAGTGTATCTGGTCTGAAAGCAGAAGAGAAAAGTGTATACCAAACTTTCAAAATATAGTTGACTTCCTTGCACCTCAAAAATTGGCTGGGAGGAGTAAGAACAGTAATGAGTTTTTAAAATTGCATTTCATTCAAGAGAGAAGAAAGTGAATGACAGTGACATTTAAGTCCATTAATGAAGTGTTATGCTATGGATCTTAAGGTTTCCTGTCTGGTTCTGGTTTCAATGCCTATCATTAAATATATGCTTTGTCTGTGACATTTTACTCTTTCTTAGATTAAAAAAAATAAATAAAGATGAAGGACTAGATGATAGCCAACATTCTTTCTAATATTCCAGCACTACCACCCTGTAATAAGGCCTCTTCTTCTTGAATAATCAAAGCACTTTGGATGGGGTTCAATCCCTACCCACCCCATATAAGATTTGAGACTCACCAAAATAGTGTTATAGGGATGCTTTAGCATGCATGTGTAATCACACTCCGTGCCCACAGGGTTGGAAATGCAGTTCTATCTCATGATATAAAGCTGCTTTCAGCTGGTGATAGGTTAACATTAAAAGGATTAAGGCTTGCTTTGACATGGGCTGACATTCAAAAATTAGATTTAATGTTAACAGCTGGAATGCTCAAGAAAATAAAGAGTAAGTAAGGGAGAGACAAATGGAGTTAAATTAGAGCAAGTGGGTGTTAAAGGCATGATGGAATTATTTTCAACTCAGTTTAGAAAGGTTTCATTGAATACCTAAAAAAAGGTAGAGTTGGCATAAATTCTCAACTATGATTACAAAATATAGAAAAAAATGCCTTAGGTGGAAATTTTCATCTTTCAAGGTAAGTATTGTGCCACTGGAAACTTTTTTTTTTTAAGAGAAATGACTAATCCTGGAGCTTTTTTAGCACTTTTCAGCTTCACAGCACTTGAAAAACATGCTAATACTTCAAAATCAAGACCTGTTAAGTCTCAGGAGGCAGATTTCTCCTCATCATATTTGCCAGAAAATTAACGTACAGGTCTCAGCAGCAGAGGTTAAGGTTGATTAAAAAGCTTTTTGATGGCTCACAGGGGGTGCACCTTGAGGTATATTTGGGGAGCTGTAGGTAGTGGATAAGAACCAGGATGTAAAAATCTCCAAAGTATCCACAAATTCCTTTCTGCCTACATCTCTGCACTCTGTGGACCCCTGCCTTAGAGTCACAAGAAAGTTGGGAGTTGGGGGTTGGATTTATTGAAAATGCAAATTTCCAGCTTTGACCCCAAACCTACTGAAACAGCAATTTTGGGGTGATGCAGAGGAACAGGCTCCCAAAGCGGTTCTCATGCTCACCAAAGTGAGAAGCCCTGGCCTGTTTCTTGACCATTCTCAATATTCTCTAGACCAGATCACTCATTTTTACAGAGAAAATGCTTACTATACACTATCTTCCACTTGGTTGGATGGTGGGTATTACCAGAGTTTGAGGTCTTCACTCTGAAGGCTAGTGAGACAAACATAAAAACAAATTCATGCCCATCTTCATTCTATTTGAAATGTTTCCATTTTCCCCCACTGTGTAGTCCTGATAAATTCCTTCTTTTTCATTCTCAAGACCCAATAGCCATAGCTCTATCTCCTAACCCCCTAAAGTAGAATTGATTATATTCTCCTCTGGGCTATTAGTTGAACTATTAAATTTACAGGCTGTAGAAGTGCTGTTACAGCATTACTGAAACCGTCTCCCCTGTCAGACTGCTCACATGATGGCAAAGAGATTTCTTATTTTATCCCCACTTCCTCACATAGTTTGGGGAGGTGGTTGAACTTTGAAAAGAACATGAATTATAGAGAAATATGAAGTTTAAACAATATAATAGTCTTTGAGAGTTACCGAGACCTATATTGCCTATAGCAGACACCTCACTGGACACACTGGCAAATTCAGTCCTTTTGTGATAAAAGGGGAACCTGGAAAGCTCAAGAACTGTAGCAGATTTGATTTCCTTTTCTTTACTAGTTGAGTTCTTCAAAAAGGCAGTTAAGGCTAATTAACTCAATGCTTTTAATAATGTTTAAACTTTCAGCTATTACCTTCTTAAAGTCTCTGTTAAGTACAAAGATTGTGAGTTTCTGTAATAATCTTTTGATGCACATGAGCTATGTGCAAACATAAGCATACATTTTCTAGAATTGAAACTCTAATATCTTAATTCCAGACACTAAACCCCCTAATTTTACATAGTCTTCTACCCATAGGCTCTCTAATCCATAGTTTATATTTTACACTAGAAATTATCACTAAAAATTCTGCTAAAGAATATTTCAGTGATCCTAAGATACACATTTATCCCCATATTTTCACAGGGCAGATATTAGGATTTTTAAGAAAAATATTTTACTGTTTATTTTTGAGAGAGAGGAGAGAGAGAAACAGAGTGTGAGGAGGCAAGGGGTAGAGAAAGAGGGAGACACAGAATCTCAAGCAGGCTCCAGGCTCCGAATTGTCAGTACAGAGCCCAACATGGGGCTCAGACTCAAGAACTGTGAGATATGATCTGATCCAAAATCAGATGCTTAACCAACTGAACCACCCAGGCACCCCAGCAGAAATCAGGATTTTAAAACTGATGTCTTACTTTAAAAGTATGTGTATGTATGTATGTTTAGTAGCTTTATTCCTATCAGTAGTAACCCTAAGCAACTAACAAAGGATCTCAAACATTGTATCTAAAGTTTGCCAAATAGATAACAAAATATATGTTTAGTACTTAAAGCATTTGCTTGTAAAAGAAACAAAATTAAATTTTGTGTTTAAATCTTTTAAGGATAACCTAGGAAACACAAATTTCTTAAGTGATTCTATGAAACAGACTGTAAATTTTAATGTATAGCTTTATCTTTATTTCCATCTTACCTGAAGCTATGACTTTATAAATTCAGAAACTAAAGAATTACTGGAAATTTTTTCCAAAATTGCATATGTAGGCAACCTCTCTTTGGGCAAAGGAATGTGCCCCATGTTAGAAGTACTTGAAAGAGACAGGAGTACCTAGAACTAGGTAGCAGGTGAGCTTTGGTAGTTAAACTAGTTAAAATGAACACATTTATGGATGAAAGTAGTCCTGTGTAGAAGACACATTCTAAGAAATGGTTTAATTCATCCTGGCTGGAGAACTCTGGCAGTAGAGAAGTTAACTGAAGATACTAGAGAGTAATCACAGAGAAGAAGGACCAGAGCAAAGATGGCCAAAACCAAAAGTTTCCACAACTAGATACTGTTTTACAAGCAGAGATTGCAAGGATTCCAGAAAAGGGAAGTCCCAGAGGCAAAAATTCAGTGAGCTTCTCTCTCATAGAATAGAAACTGAGTCTGGCAGACCCAAATATTTTAATCCTGAAAATGTTACCCTTTTGTGGGGCAGTAGTAATTCATAAGGCTTTACCATCTACTACGAAACCCACTGTGCTCTGATTTTATGCTGAGTATTCATATCATTACCACATTTTTTAAAAGATTAAAAAGCATTCTATCAATTTAATAATGGGTTTTCAGGCAAAAATAATGTACATATCAATGTCAGCACAATGCATCTGTCTGATTTAAGGTACATCAAAATGTGAAATAGACAACTAGAATGAGACAGGTATGGTGAGCTTTCTTCAACATCCAATTTTCCCTTTCTGCTTAGTAGCAAAAATATTAATTCAGGACAGCAATGCATGCATGCACTTATAGATTACAATTTTGGGACTCTCTGGCACCAGGAATAATTATAAATTTTAGTAAATGTGATATAAGTGAAATCCAGTGAAGATTTATTTCTCTTCCTCCTTTGCTTTCCTTCCTCCCTCTTAACACTCCCTGGAATATGGAAGTAATGGCTGGAGTTTTAGCATATTGGGCTTTCAATTTTGAAGATGGGAGCCACATACTGAAAATGATGGTAAAGAGCAATAAAAGGGTAGTTCCCTGATGAAATCTGCAGGCCATACCAGCACTGGACTGTGCATTCACGCATTTCTTTACTAGGAGAGAAACAAATGTTTATCTTGTTAAAGATACGGTATTTGGTAGTTATGTGCTCTCTTTAGTCAAACCTATCCTAACTGGTATATGTGATGATTCTACTTCTCTGGTACCTAATATTAGGAAGGGGTATCTAAGAAAGTGGATGGATGTATTACAGTCACTAGAAAGGAAAGCTCTCATAATAGAAGAAGTAATTGTTCTGTGGTTTGTGCATTACTTTCTTTTGGGTCTAGTTATTGTGTAGCAGTTCCTGAGAGGCTCATCAATTCTTGGACACCCTGGAAAAGATGGTTTGGGGAATTCTGCAAAGCTGGGGGTAACCTACGAGATCTTGCCTAATTGCTTAACTGGGCTCTCTTCCTCTTTTATTCTTATATTACCAAATTCTCTAAACCTATACAGCAGCTTGTATTACATTTGAATGTAGAATTCCATATACTATGTTCAATATGGAAAATTCTGTACTTCAAGAGTAAGACAGGTTCATTTTCTTTATATTAAGCCAAAAATCTACAGAATTCTAAGATAAGAAGCCATCCACTGCTTAAAACAGTACCTGGCACACAATGGCACATCCATTTATGCTGTGTAACAAGCCAGATTAAAACTCAGTGGTTTCCAAAAACAAGTATTTATTTCTCCCTTATGCATTGTTGGGTTGGCTGGGTTTCAGCTGATTTAGGCTGGGTTTAGCTCTAAGCTGCAGGTTTGATCTAGGCCTGCTCCATGCGTCTCTCTTTGGCTCTGACACTACTTCTGAACTATTTTTACTCACAACACTTCTGACACCAAATGAGTGGGTTTTTCCAACACCAACAACCGGTTCTTCCACTCTCCAACTGGGTGTCCTATAATTCAATTCAATTCTGATACTTACTACCCGGAGTCAGCACAGACCCTAGGTTAAGGATTCAGTCCCAAAAGATTATCCCTAATCAAACACCAGTCAAAAGCCTCAGGTTGCCACCTGTACTTCTGGACACCTGGCAGTAAATGAAGGGTTCCCACAACTTCTTCCTCAGGTTTGCTAATTTGCTAGAACAGTTCACAAAATTCAGGGAAACACTTTACTGTTTTGGGTTTATTATTAAGGATATAATTCTCAAGAACAGCCAAATGGAAAGGATGCACAGGATATGCAACATATGGGAGGGGCAGGATGGAGTATCCAGGCTCTCTTCAGAAGGAACATCCTCCCAGCTCCTCTATGTATTCATCAACTTAAACTCTCAGAATCCCACCATTTGGAGGACTTTATGAAGGTTTTGTTAGGTAGGTGTGACTGATTAAATTATTAGCCGATGGCTGTTAACTCAATCTCTATCTCCTCTTCCCTACCTGGAAGAAGTGGGGGTAAGGTTGAAAACTCCAACCCTCTAATCATGCTTAGGTCTTCTTGGTGACCAGCCCCCTTCCTGAGGCCAAAAGTAACCTTATTAGCGTAAACTCAGGTATGGTAGAAAGGATATTGTTATGAACAATAAAAGATGCTTTTGTTACCCCTATCACTCAGGAAATTCCAAGGATTTTAGAAGCTCTGTTGCAGGACCTAGGGACAAAGACCAAATACATATTTGTCACATTTGCCTAAAGCACATTTTTCTCATGACAAAGTCAGGAGTAAAAGCTCATATCAAACCTTCATTTACATCACATCTACTAATATTCCATTCATTAAAGCAAGTCATATGGCCAAGTCCAAAGTCAACAGGCAGGAAGTATAGTACTCTGCCTACCAGAACCCATGCCAAGAGTGTGGATGTCCAATGCTAGGTTCAGGGAGGTGAAGAATTGAGCACAATTATTCAGTCCAACATAGGTCTCAATAAAAACCTGATAGAAATAAAGTAATATGGTAGAAATTGCCATGTGGTAGCTGTCCAACTGAGTCAGACACTGTAAATGCCAGATAATACCAAGAGGTGAGTATAAAAATTCTGGTAACTGTAAATATGGAGGTAATCAGGGGCAGAGCCAGGTTTGGATATTTATGTTTTATTAGTCAGGACTCAGTAGGAATGATGAGGTGAGCAAATGAAGATAAAAGGAGGCATTTTTTTTTTAATTTTTGAGAGGCAGAGAGAGACAGTGCAAGCAGGTGACAGTCAGAGAGAGAGGGAGATACAAAATCTGAAGCAGGCTCCAGGCCAGCCTTCAGCACAGAGCCTGATGTGGGGCTCGAACCCACGAACCACGAGATCATGACCTGAGCCAAAGCCGGATGCTTAACCGACTGAGCCACCCAGGTGCCCCAAAGGAGGCATTCTAAAGTCAATAGTGTACTACAAAGAAGTGTACTGCCATCTGGAGACAGTAATTAAGGATTTGTTGGTTCCAAATGGACCAGGGCTAGCTACCATTCTAATCCTCACCCTATCAAAACTTTGTCATTACTTATTAAGAAATATTTTCCCCTATAGAAATACACCTCTAATTTTATAATGATAGTCAAAAACTTGACTCACTTTATGGGAATTCATTTTGACAGAATGTATCTACTTTGCTTTGAAATAGTACAGTAATGAACCAGACAGAAAATGGTGTCTCCCCCAAGTGGCTAAGTAAAATCTAGAGAATGATTTAGGCCCTAGGAGGAATAGAAATCTGAGGATAATTACCACTTGTGAGGGAGAAAATATAGCATTGTGATGGAGAACAGAGGCACTGGTGACATTTATTTTGAATTCACATCCCACCCCAATCATCTTTATAAAAAGGGAGTGAATACCTATTTCATAAGCTGTTAATGAGAATTTGACCAATCACACAGAAAGTGATTAGAAATAATAAGCACTTAATAAACATTGGCTATTATTATTGGCAGATGTTTCTATCTTCCCAGCTTTTGGTAGACCAGAAGGAGAAGGTAACTTAAAAATTAATGTTACATGTAGGTTGAAATGCTTCTCTAGTGGAGAGATGAGCTTTGACAAAGTTAGATAGATAGGTAGATAGATAGATAGATAGATAGATAGATAGATAGATAGATATACATATAATACAACCATATACACATGTATATATCTATAAATATTTTAGAATATAAATATATACTTCTAAATTCTTCTGGCTTTCTCTTTGGGGAAGGAACATTCCAAAGGTAAATAACTTGGCAAGCTTTATAACAGTCACTTAGAAAATAAATCTCTGTGTCTTTTGATTAGGTACTGATAGTGATGAAATGATATAAAACAAGTAAAAACAAAACACAGAACATCTGCATAACTTTTAACTGTTTTTTTAACAAAACAATAGTCTATATGTTACCTCTTCTAAGAAGCCTTCCAGATTTTCTAAATAAACTTCATTTTCTCTAATTTTTTAATAAAATTTGGTCGTAATCTCATTCAAGCCCTGTTAGAATATATTAGAAATATATATCCCCCATTAGATGATAAGTTCTGGGGCATAAGGTATTTATATAATAATTGTTATAAGTGACATTTAAATTTTCTAATATAGCTTACAAATAGCCCCTATGTACATTCTCCTTTTTTCTTTCTCTCACAAAACCACTATAAATTTTTGCTTTCTTATCCATACCATATAGAATACTTAGCATATAATAGACTTTCAAAACTATTTGGGGTTTAAGTAAAATTAAAACTGAGTTTTTAGGTTAAATTAAAAGGTTAACAAGTCCCTGAATTATTTCCTCTAAAGTAATTAAGAGAGGGAAAGAAGATTTTGAATGCTTTCATATTTTCATTTATATATAACCAAAATATTCCTAAGATAAAATTCATTAGACAATTAAAATTTCATAGAAGGACAACATCTAAACAAAGCAATGAAGAGTGTGTATATGCACGTAGGTCATTTGAACATCTCTTCTTTTCCCTGCTCCTCTTTGATTGAGTCCTGGTCTGCACTGTATAAGCTCCACATCGGGTGTGTACGTTATAAGAGAAAGAATTAAACAAGCCTTCAAGCAAGTGATTCTGTTGGTAATCCATGGCCAAGTCAGTTTTCCCTATTCAATAATTTTTCCTTTAGAAGATACAGCTTCCTGGGGTGCCTGGGTGGCTCAGTCAGTTGAGCAACCGACTTCGGCTCAGGTCATGATCTCACAGTTCGTGGGTTCGAGCCCCGCGTCGGGCTCTGTGCTGACAGCTAGCTCAGAGCCTGGAGCCTGCTTCAGATTCTGTGTCTCCCTCTCTCTCTGACCCTCCCCTGCTCGCGCTGTCTCTCTCAAAAATAAATTAAAAAAAAAAAAAAGGATACAGCTTCCTATAATGCTTTGGGGTTCATTTAAATTCTGACATTCGGGTGGAGAAGGACAGATACCATATGTTTGCACTCATAGGTCTAACAGGAGAAACCTAACAGAGGACCATAGGGAGGCAAAGGGGGAAAGAGAGTTGGAGAGAGAGAGGGATGCAAATCATGAGAGACTATTGAATACTGAAAACGAACCGTTGGGGGGCGGGGATGGTAATGGAGGAGGGCACTTGTTGGGAGGAGTACTGGATGTTATAGGAAATCAATTTTACAATAAACTATTAAAAAATAAAAAATAAATAAATTCTGACATTCTTCTATTGGAAGATGAACTGAAGTCATCAACTTTCATTTCACTTCACAGATACCCTTCAATCACTATTAACTATGGCTGAATTATAACTCCTATGATAACTATCCCACGTGACAAAAGCTTCTCACCCACTATCCACTCAAAGTCATCTGAATTACCTGTCAAGACCTTTCTATTTTCATAAGCAATTTAAAAATCACTTACAACTCAGAAAATAGTCCACCTCTTATTTAGTTCTTGAAGTCAGTTGTAAGCAGATTCTATGCTATGTCAAACTATTTCTTATTTTCACTGGACTCAAATTGGAAAAGCTTCCCTGGAACATAAAGACTATTCCAAAGAAAATGGGATAGGAGGGAGATAGATATCCAGAACTAGATTTTGTTTTCCTTATTAAAAATAAAATTTGAGCAGAGACTAGAAGCTACATATTAGAATGAGAGGTAAGACCTCTTGAAAAAGAATAAAAACAGAATAGAATACCAGAAAAGGAAGCGATGAATTAAGAAATTATTAATGGAATTTGCATGTAGAGTACAAAAAAGAAAAGAAAACTGAAATTCCATTTGCAATTCAGACTTTTTTTTCTCTGGGCATTGAGGATATATTAAATAAAAGTGAAGTTCTGCCAGTAGTAGTGGTTGTGTTCCCATAGGCCCTCCATGGACCAGATCCTGGGTTAGGGAACAAAAAAAATAATGAACAAAACACCGTCTTGTTCATAGCCTAATGGTGTATGCTATGTAGTACTAGAGAAATTTGAATAATAAGAATGCTCAAAGAAATAGAAATATTTTTTAAAGTGCTAGAGGAGCATAAAAGGGAGAATAATTAATTCAAATTAAGGAAGATTAGGAAAACCATCATGTAAGAGTTAGTTTCATTTGGCCTTTGAAATTAGGCCAAATCATTCGGTAGAAAGGGAGGGAAGGCATGTGCATGTTCAGGAAGCAGCAAGTGGTCCCACATGACTGAATGTGGGACCAGGAGAAAAGGTGAGAGATGATACCAAAAAGTGGGTTGAGACTGTTGAACCAGCAGAAGTTTTTGTACATGACACAGTCATATCTGTGCTCTAGAAAGGCCATGTCTGGTAGCATTATAAAGAAATTATTAGAAGAGAAAGACACTAATAAAGAGATTGAAGCCATTGTACTATTCTAGAATCTAACGGTGACAGTGGGATACAAAGAGGCAATGAGTACAAAAGGTAACAGGACATATTTCAATTGGGCTTTATTCTTGAACTATAGAAGGTAAAGAGGAAGGAGAAAGTGAAGCTAGGAAGACGTTTTATACTTTTGTAGCACTTTAATGAACAATAAAGTAGGCATTAGATGCATTAGTTGGGAATTTAAAAATAGGAAGAAAAGAAGGCCTTGAAAAGGGCACAGTATACTATCCAAAGCAATCTATGGATTCAATGTAATCTCTATCAAGATACCAATGACCTTTTTTCATAAAACTAAAACAAATACTAAGATTTGTGTGGAATCACAAAAGACCCTGTTGGGCCAAAGCAATTTTGAGAAAGAAATACAAAACTAGATGTATCACAATTCCAGATTTCAAACTATACTACAAAGCTATAGTAATCAAGACAGCATGGCACTGGCACAAACAAGACACATAGATCAATAGAATATAGAGTCCAAGAATAAATCCATGCTTATATGGTCAATTAATCTAGACAAAGGAGACAGGAATAGACAATAGAGAAAAGACAGCCTCTTCAACAAATGGTGTTGGGAAAAACTGGACAGCTATGTGCAAAAAAATGAAACTGGACCATTTTCTTATACCATCTACAAAAATAAAATAGATTAAAGACTCAAGTGAGACCTGAAACTATAAAACTCCTAAAAGAAAACATAGGGAGTAATCTCATTGGCCTTGGTAACATTTTTTTTAGTTCTGTCTCCTAAGGCAAAGGAAATAGAAGCAAAAATAAACTGTTGAAACTCCATCAACTAAGAAGCTTTTGCACAGCAAAGGAAACCATCAACAAAACAAAATGGTAACTGACTGAAGGGGAAAAGATATTTGCAAATGATATATGTGATAAGAGGTTAACATCAAAAATATATAAAGAACTCCTACAACTCAACACCAAAAAACCCCAAATAGTCTGGTTAAATGGGCAGGAGACCTGAATAGGCAGTTTTCAAATAATACCTATGGGTGGCCAACAGTCACATGAAAAGATGCTCAATGTTACTAATCATCAGGGAAATACAAATTAAAACTACAATAAGCTATCACCTCACACTTGTCAGAATGACTAGTATTAAAAGACAAGAAATAACACATTAATAAAGATATAGAGAGAAGGAAACACTTGTGTACTGTTGATGGGGATGTAAATTTGTGCCGCCATTATGGAAAACAGTATGGTGGTCCCTCAAAAACTTAAAAATTAAATACCACACAACCCAGTTATTTCACTTTTGGGTGATTACCCAAAGAAAGCAAAAAACAATCATTAGAAAAGATAAGCACCCCTATTTTTATTGCAGCATTATTTACAACAGGCAAGATATGGAAGCAACCTAGGTGTCTGTTGATAGGTGAATGGATAAGGAAGATGTGGAATACATCAACTTAGACTGTCATAAACTTAGGATATTATATATGAACCACATGGTAACCACAAAATTATACCTTGAATACACAAAAAAATAAAGAGAAAACACCAAACATAACAGTATAAAAACTCAGTCACTAAAAGCAAGAAACAGAAAAACCCTCAAAATAAGTAGAAACAATGAAAATAGCAAAAAGTACATACCTATCAATAATTACTTTATTTATTTAATTTACATCCAAGTTAGTTAGCATATAGTGCAACAATGATTTCAGGAGTAGATTCCTTAATGTCCTTTACCCATTTAGTCCATCCTCCTTTTCACAACCCCTCCAGTAACCCTCTGTTCTCCATATTTTAGAGTCTGTTATGTTTTGTCCCTCCTCCCTGTTTTTATAGTATTTTTGCTTCCTTTCCCTATGTCATCTGTTTTGCACCTTAAAGTCCTCATATGAGTGAAGTTATATAATATTAGCCTTTCTCTGACTAGTTTCACTTAGCATAATACCTTCTAGTTCCATCCATGTAGTTGCAAATGGCAAGATTTCATTCTTTTTGATTGCCTAGTAATACTCCAGTGTGTGTGTGTGTGTGTGTGTGTGTGTGTGTGTGTGTCCTTTCATCTGTCAAGGAACATTTGGGCTCTTTCCATACTTTGGCTATTGCTGCTATCAATAATTACTTTAAATGTGAATGGCCTAAATGCTCCAATCAAAAGACATTGGGGTGAGGGGATGAATGGACCTTAAAAGTATACCAAGATGATTTATATGTTGCCTACAAAAGACTCACTTCAGACCTAAGGACCCATATGGACTGGAATGAAGGGATGGAAAAACATTTACCATGCAAATAGAAGCAGAAGAGGAAAAAAAAAAGAGCCAGGTAGCAATACTTACATCAGACAAAATAGACTTTAAAACAAAGACTATAATAAGAGACAAAGAAACAAAGGACATTACATCATGATAAAGGGATTTATCTAACAAGAGGATATAACAATTATAAATATGTACGCACACCCAAAATCAGAGCACCTAAATACATAAAGCCAATATTAACAGACATGAAGAAAAAAAATGGTAATACAATAATAGTAGGGGACTAACACCTCACTTATATCAATGAATAGATCATTCAGGGGAAAAAATCAATAAGGAAACTATTTTTGTAAAACACATTAGATCAGATGAACATTACACAGAACATTCTATCAAAAACAATAAAATACACCTTTTTTCCAGTTGCACATGAAACACTCTAGAATAGATCACATGTTAGGCCACAAAACAAGTCTCAATAAATTTATGAAGACTGGAATCATACTGTGCATCTTTCCTGGCCACACCAGTGTGAAACTAGGGCTCAGATAAATTCCCAGAAACATGTAATCTTCCAAAACCAAATCAAGAAAAAATAGAAAATCTGAGAAGACAAACTACTAGTTACTAGTAATGAAATTGAAATTTATAACAACAATTAAAAAAACTACCAAAAAATTAAAGTCTAGAGCCAGATGGATTCACAGGTAATCCATTAAAAAAGTTAATATTTACTCATCTCAGTTTCTGGGGTGAGGGGGGAAAGAAGATGAAGGAAAGCTTCTAATTACACCCTATGAGGTCAGCATTTCCCAGGTACCAAAAATAGACAAAGACACCACAAAAAAGAAAGAAAGAAAGAGAGAGAGAGAGAGAGAAAACTACAGGCTAATATCCCTGATGAACATAGATGCAAAATCCTCAACAAAATAAAAGCAAACCACACTCAATACATTAAAAGCATCATTAGCCACAATCACGTGGAATTTATTCTGAGGATGCCAAGAAAGTTCAGTATTTGCGAATCAATGTGATACATGACAAAATGAAGGATAAAAAAAATCATAGGATCATCTCAATAGATGCAGAAAAAGCATTTGACAAAATTCAACATCTATTCATGATAAAAACCCAAAGTGATTTTAGAAGGGACATAGCTCAATATAAAAAAGGCCATATATAAAAAACACAGCTAACACCATACTCGGTGGTGAAAAATGGAGAGCTTTTCCTGTAGATCAGGAAAAGACAAAGAGGTCTACTCTTACCATTTTTATTCAACTAGTACTGGAAGTCCTAGCCACAGCAACCAGACAACTAAAAGAAATAAAAGGCATCCAAATTAATAAGGAAGTTAAACTGTCACTATGTGCAGATGATATACATAGAAAACCCAAAGATTCCACCTAAAGCCCATTATATATAATAAAAGAATTCAGTAAAATTGAAGGATACAAAATTAATACCCAGAAATCAGTAGTGTTTCTATACACTAAGAATGAAGTAGAAGAAAAATTAGGGAAAATGTCAATTTACAATTGCACCTTAAAGAATAAAATGCCTAAGAATAAATTTAACCAAAGGGGTAAAAGATCTATACTCTGCAAACTAGAAAACACTGATGAAAGAAAATGAAGGTGACAGAAACAAACGGAAAGATATTCCATGCTCATGGACTGGAAGAATTAACGTGGTTAAGGAAGTCCATACTGTCCAGAACGATCTAAAAATTCAACATAATCCCTCTCAGAATACCAAAGCATTTTTCACAGAACTAGAACAAATAATCCTAAGATTTGTATGGAATCTTAAAAGACCTAAAATAGCCAAAGCAATCATATGAAGAAAAAAGCTGAATGTATCACATTTCCAGATTTCATGATATCCTAAAAAGCTCTATAATCAAAACAATAAAGTACCGGCACAAAACTAGATACACAGATCATTAGAACACAAGAAAGAGTATAGGAATAAACCCATGCTTATATGATCAATTAATCAACAAAGGAGGCAAGAATATACAAAGGAGAAAAGATGGTCTCTTCAACAAGTTTTGGAGAAAACAAGTGTTGGGAAAACTGGATGGCTACATGCAAAAGAATGAAACTAAACCACTTACCATCCACAAAATTAAACTCAAAATGGACTAGAGACCTAAATGTGAAACCTGAATTCATAAAAATCCTAGAAGAGAAAACAGGCAATAATTTCTCTGACATCAGTCATTGAAGTATTTTTCTACAGATGTCTCCTAATGCAAGGGATACAAAAGCAAAATTCAGCTATTGGAACTACAGCAAAATAAAAAGTTTTTGCACAATGAAGGAAATCATCAACAAAATGACAAGACAACCTAATGAGGAGGATAACATATTTGTAAATAATATATTTGATAAGGGGGTAAAATCCAAAAAATCTAAATAACTCATATAACTCAACACCACAAAAATGAACAATCCAGTTTAAAAAAGGGCAGAAGACCTGAGTAGAGATTTTTCAATGATGATATATTGATGGATGGCTAACAGTTACATGAAAAGTAGCTCAACATCACGAATCATCAGGGAGATGCAAGTAAGAACTATAATAAGTTATGTTGTGCCTATCACAATGGCTAAAATTAAAAAAAAAAGACAAGAAATAACAAGTGTTGGTACAGCTTTGGAGAAAAATGAACTTCATTTATGGTTTCTTGGTGGGAATGTAAACTGGCACAGGCACTGTGGAAAACAGTATGGAGGTTCCTCAAAAAACTGAAAGTAGTAGTATCACATGATCCTGTAATTCCACTATTGGGTATTTACTCAAAACAAAAACACTTCTTTGAATACATAGATGCAACTCTATGTTTATTACAGCATTATTTACAATAGCCAAGATATGGAAGTAACCTAAGTGTCTATCAAGAGACAAATGGATTAAAAAAAGTGACATATATATATATATATATATATATATATATACACACACATATATACATACATATAATAGATTATGTAGCCACTAAAAAGAATGAGATCATGCCATTCAAGACAACATGGATAGACCCAGAGGGCATCATACTAAGCGAAATAGTCAGATAAAGACAAACATCACAGGATTTCACTTGTTTATAGAACCTAAAAAACAAAACAAATGAAGAAACAGAAAATACAGAATCAGACCATAAAAGCAGAGAACAAACTGAGGGTTGCCAGAGGGAAGAGTGGTGGGGAGATGGGCAAAATGGGTGAAGGAGAGTGGGAAATACAAGTTTTTAGTTATAGAATAAGTCACAGATATAAAAGGCACAGCATAGAAAATATAGTCAATGATATCATAATATCAGTGCATAGTGATAGATAGTAGATAACCTTGGGCGAGCATAACATAGAGAAGTTGAATCACTTTGTTGTACACCAGCAACTAGTATAACATTCTGTGACAACTATACTCAAAAAAAGCAAAATAAATGTGATATGTATATATATATATATATATATGCAATGGAAAATTACCCAATCATTTTTAAAAAGTGATATTTGTGACCCATGGATGGACCCAGAGGGTATTGTGTTAAGTGAAATAAGTCAGACAGAAAAAGACAAATACCATTTGGTTTCATTTATATGTGGAATCTCATAAAAAATAGGTAAACAATCAAAAACCCAGACATGGATTCATAAATACAGAGAACTGCTCATTGGCAAAGGGAAAGGGGATAGGAGGAAGTGCAGAAGAGATAAAGGAGATTAAGAGGTACATACTTCCAGATATAAAATAAGTCATGGGGATGAGAAGTATAACATAAGGAATATGGTCAGTAATATTATAACAACTTTGTACAATAACATATAGTAACTTACAATGGTGACATTTTGTAATGTTTATATTCTGTGAAAGGGAGGTATATACACAACTTCCTCCAAAGACACCATAAGACCAAAGAGAAATGATGCCAAGTCCAATTTGACAGGAAATCATTTATTAAGGGGACTTAGAGACTGAAGCTGGTCTTGGGAAGCTATGAGATGAATAGATCTCCACAAACCCATCTCCTCTTAGACCTGCTTTTATAGCCTCAGAGGCTAAGGAGTATGTGCTTGCAGACCACCTGGGAGGAAATGCTTGAGAATCATAGTCCTATCTCCATAGGGGATCAAAGACATTATGCCCCAGGCATACGGTTAAGAAATGGGGGTTGGGGAACCCCTGGGTGGCTCAGTCAGTTAAGCATCTGACTCTTGATTTCGACTGAAGCCAAGATCTCACAGTTTGTGGATTGCAGTTCCTAGTCAGGTTCTGCACTGACAGCATGAAGCCTGCTTGGGATTCAATCTCTCTCTGCCCCTCTCTTACTTGCACTTGCTCATCCTCTCAATCTCTCTCAAGAAAGAAAAAAAGAAAAAAAAAGAAATGGGAGTAGTTACTGAGGAAGATGTCTGGTCTGAGTGATCATCACAGTGGATTTGTCCAAGATGGTGTTATTTTGTTTCACACAGTATATAACTGTTGGATAAGTATGCTGTGCACCTGAAATTAATATAATATTGTGTGTCAAATATACTTCAATTTAAAAAAGAGGGGCACAGTCGATGGGGTTGACTTGTATTTAGTTGAAAATGTCACATCATTGACATGAAGGCAACAGGTAAAATCATGAGTGGTTCTGACATATTAGAGAGAACATTTTTTAAATTTCATGGAAACCATTTATATTAACAGGTTGATGCAATAGACTTAATATATAATTTAAATCAGTTAAACTATCACTAACTTCAGAAACACTGAGATGTAAGATACAATGGGATAGGTGTATTCTGCTTTACCAGCTTAGAGTATAGGAAACTTCCAGTATTCAAAATAGTGACTGAGATGTTACCCATCCCCGTTATGATGTTAATGCCTATTTTCCCTCATTACTGAGTTCTAGGGAATCTGTTCTTCAGGGAAACAAAACAAAACAAAACCCCACACATCTCATTTAATCTACCAGAGGCTGCCTTCTCACACTGAGTCCTTCTAGAAGGCAGTAGTTCCCACCAGGGCAGGCCTCTCCCACATGAGGCAAGCCCCCTTAGGGTCCTACCAACCTGAAACTTAACACACTAAAGCTTTAGGGTCACTCACTTACACGGGCCCTTTCCATAGTCCTGGGAGGGGATGCTGAGAATTTTGTATTTGGAATTTTGTTGTTTTTTTTTTAAAGAAGGAACCCAACATTTTATAAATTCAGGTTACAACACCTGTATTTGTTCTGAGACCGGCTTCTCCATGTTGGGAAAAGCAGCAGCCACCTCCTACCTCCCTCTCTGGGTTTTGGTTGTGCCATATCATTGCAGCCCTGGGCTTCTCAGTCACAACTCTAAGGACAGTGGTGGAATTTAATTGTGAACTAATGCAGGAGGCACACACTGGCCTCATCTCAGATGCTTAGGTCATTCCATACAAGCTATGATACAAAGTTGTTTCCCTAATCAACCCAGCCCTGGTATGGAGCCAGACACCAGTTCCAGTCTTCTCTTCCCAAAGGTTTTCCCTCAGAGGCCTTTGCTGTTCTTATGGCCAAGTGACCCTAGCCTAGATCACCTCAGTAATCAGACACATTACAGCAACTTTGAAACTCAAAGTGTCAGTCTCTGTCCTATTCCTCAGGAAAGGCTCCTTGGCCT
The DNA here is from genome assembly GCF_006229205.1 of Suricata suricatta. Lineage (NCBI taxonomy): Eukaryota > Metazoa > Chordata > Mammalia > Carnivora > Herpestidae > Suricata > Suricata suricatta. The sequence continues at coordinate 68,337,915 of NC_043706.1, read as the reverse complement.
CTATGCAGATTTGACCAACTTGTTTTCCCCAAGAAACCTTCAAGCATAATAGTTTTAATGTGCAGACAGCCAGAAGCCATCCCTGCCTTCAGAGCTCAGGTTCTGAGATTAGAAGCCTAAGAGGGAAAACTGTCTCCATATACCTTTCCTTTACAAAAAGCAATGCCTATTTATGCCAATAAAATGAAATGACTGTTAAAAGGTCTTTTTCTTCCAGAACAAAGAAAAGCAGCTTCCAAAACATCTTCCTAGATATAAGTACATATGTACTACAGCCTTTGAGTAGACTGATCTCATTCTCTCTCCCTCTCCTGAGCACCTCTCCCTCCCTCCCTCTCCCTCTTCCTCCCCTCCCCCACACACACATTCTTGCACCTTAAAAATCTCTCATTGAATTCTTTTCAAAATGATTACATGGACATAAGTAAGTTTAAATAGAAGCTTCACCCAATACACAGGATGTCTCAGTTGGTTAAGCATCAGATCTTGACTTCAACTGAGGTCATGATCTCATGCTTCATGAGGTCGAGTTCCACATCCAGCTCTGTGCTAAGAATATGGAGCCTACCAGCCTACTTGGGATTCTCTCTCTCTCTCTCTCTCTCTCTCTCTCTCTCTCTCTCTCCCTCCCTCCCTCCCTCCCTCTTTCTCTGCTCCTCCCTGGCGCTTACTTGCATTCTCTCTTGCTCTCAATCTCTTAAAATAAACAAACTTAAAAAAAAAAAACTTCACTCAATACAAATTAGGGTTACCCACTACCAAGAGCAAGCATTTACAATTCTGAGATGGATTCCTCATAAGATTCCTTTGAACTCCCAAGGATTTTCAAACACACAGTGGAAATCTCTGGCTTTAAGTACCCTGGACACAAACCTTTTGTTGCTCCTATGGATGAAATTGAACTTTAGCAAGAACCTAAACTGAACTCAACTACCTTCATTTAAACCTCCGGAGAAATGTGAGTAACTAAGTCTTGTTTGAGATTTACCTTTATATCAGAAAGGATAAATACCTCCTATTACCTTGTCTTCTAATACAATTAACTTAAATGTTGTAAGACGTCATATTTAATTGCAAAGTTACTTTTTCATTCTTGATTTTTCTGGAAAAAACCCAAAATCTTACCATACTTGATTTTTTAAGAAAATGTTTCCAGAGCAATCCTATCTTCTCTTTCTAAACCTTTAAAAAGGCATGTGGGAATTGACATTATGAACTATTTTTAAAATTTGGGGATAAACTCTTAAGATACTGAAACATAACAGTAAAGATCTCAAGAAATTTTAAAAATGAGTAGTTAGGGGAAGACAAACTCTAGAACTTATTAGACATGTTTAAAGTTACATCAGTGTGGAACATAAGAGTATCACAAATACATATGAGCTGTTTTTTCCAATGATATTATAGGGACTCCCCAAACCCACCCTCAACATAGCATTAGTAACTTGAGGCTTCTCAACTTCTCTGGTCAGAACTCTCTGTCAAAAAAAAAAAAAAAAAGAATCCCCAGTTTAAAGGATTACACATATGCTTTTATACAGGAGCATATGCGGAATGGCTGTTCCTGACCCAGTTCTTCAGCCTATTGCCCATCAGCTGTTCCTTCTGCTTGTCCATACAGCCCCTAGTGGGAGATTATCTTGCAATTCTCCTGGGGAAATTCATGTTTCTTAAAGAACCCTCTCTTGTCCCTACACTAGTCCCTCAGGCTGTTGTCTCATGACTGATCCGCTAGTCTCTGCTTTATGTGTTCCAAAAACCCCTTGCTGCTCTGGCCTACAGGTCAGGTCCTCCTGGATTTCCAGAGTTCCTATGTATTTTAAAATACATTCTCATTTCAGTGGGGTTTGGGGTAAATATTTTAGGATGAGTTCACCTCAAATCCCATTTTAATGAGAGTATATATGTATCCCATTTCAGTGGATTTGGGGTGAACTCACATTCATGTGAATTCATTCAGTCCAATTTGTTGAAGAACTCTTATTAGGTATTAGGTCAAATCACCCTCCCCCTACCCCCAGTGAATTCTTTCTTTGCTATTGTGTTTTCTTCTGAATAACTGTTGACATTTTGTATCTAATTCTTTAATTAGCTTTATTTTGTCCCAAATACCTATTGTTGCAGTATTATTTATAAAATCCTTTGCATTTCTTTTTTGGAGGAAACTCATATGCATTTTTATCTTAAACACATGTCTAAAATACAGTAATTGAAAAGGAATTTGCAGATAAATGTGTTTCCATTTGAAAAAGGAATTTTATATATAGATCACTATATATCATACATTATATATATCCATGTACATAGATAGAAATTTATGGAAGGCTATAAACCAAACTGTTAATTGTGGAAGGCTATAAATCAAACTGTTAATTGGAGTGTGGAAATGGGAGGAAATCAGAGATAAGGAAGGAATTTCCCCAGGGAAAAGCTCAAGATCAGAGACCATGCGAATAAAGAAAAAAAAAAAAACAGCTTATTGGCATTTGGCAGAAGAAAGGGCTAGGACCAGCTGACTCTAGCATTTGCTCAAAGATGAAACCACAAGTACACACATTCACAAATTGAAACTAACAACAACAGCTAACATGTATTAAACTCTATATGTCAGACATTGTTTTAAGAGCTTTATATGTACTGATTCATTTAATCCTCATAACTCTAGGAGATTGATACTACCCTTATCACAATTTTAGAAACAGGGAAACTGAGGCACAGAACGGTAGGTCAATTTTCCAAAATCACTCAGCTGTCCTTGGTAGAGCCAGGATTAACCCCAGCCGATCTGGTATTAGAGCCTACCCTTAGCCTGTGCTTGGTTGCACAGCCTAAAAGACCATCTCCCCCGTGTACAACCTCCCTTCCACCTTTTTTACAATGGTCGTAAAAATCAAAGAAATGGATTTTCTTACATTAATTGATTAAAGTTGAGTCTTATTTTCAATATTTGGATGATGGCTTTCCTATTTACCTTTTCCATTAATTTCTTTATCACATCATGGTTTTCTCATACTTTCCATCACACTGTCTAGTCTCATGAGTCCCTTGCATTTTTCTGAAGACAACTTTCCTGGGGATCTGCCTGCCCATCTTCCTGCTCCACTCCATACCGTTGCTCAGCGTGGCCGTTTCCTTCACTGGTCTTCTGGACTGGAGCTTTGGTTTTTAGAATCCCATGTTCTTTTCCTCTTGCTTGGTACCTCCTCAACGGCAATTACATTTTTAACTTCTAAAATTCTCTGGTGTTCTTTAGCAGCTCTTTTCCCCAGTAGTCTTTTATATACTTTTCTTTGCACTATTCCCCATGAGGATGTCAGTTAGAATTTTTCAAGTTGTGGCCTTCAATTTTTTCTGCTTCTTCTACAGTCAGTTAGCATGTTCACTTGTTTGTTCATATCAGTCCTCCCTTTCATTTAGTTTCTTTTCCTTAAATATCTAGCCATCTTTTTTTGTTCATTCACATCTATGAATGAGAAACTCAACTGATTATTTTTAGTTTCTGTGGGTTCTCCCTCCCCAGTGGCAGGGTTGACTACAGGACTACTCTAACTGGGTACAGCCTATCCACTGAGAGCCTTCACTTTAGGGCATCTGGGCATGGAGCAGGCAGACAAGTTCAAAGTTCCCCGTTGCTAAAATAAGAAAGGCTTTTCTTTGGTTGCAGCAGTCTTTAGTGTTTCTCCCTCCTGAATAGGCTGCCTTTTTGGCTACATTTCTTGTTCAGACATCTATGCCTTCCCCAGGAACATACCCCTAGATAGTATATTACTTTCTTTGGAATGAATCTTGGATATTTTAGACTCAGGTTAGTACTGCTTTTCTAACTCGTTACAGTGACTCTTCTAAGTATGATCCTCTTTATTGCATGAGTCCTCTGTCTAGTTCTTGATATTTGTTCACTCTATTTTTGGAGTATCAGTGGATCTTGTCTTCTCCGTATTTTTCTCACACACATATTTTGTGTTTCCTCAACTCTGGTCCATCCAAACCCACTGACTTCTTCCTTCTGGGTGTACCTTGCAATTTCCAGTTTGCTGATGGTGGCTTTTCTTGCTTGCCAGTGTTGATAGCACTATGCCTACACAAATTCTCCAATTTTCAGGGATTGGGATAAGTACTTAGATACAGTTTAGTCCCCCCAATTTACTTGTTCTACTGGAGACCATTTAAGCTAGTCGGTTGCTGGGATAGTGCTAATCTCTTGCTGCAGACCACAATGTTATTAGCTTATGCTAAAAATGCTACACTGACTTTTAAAATATATCTTTAGTTCTATTTTAATAAGCATAGGAATTTCTTGTTGTAAAACTTCACCTAATACAAAATCCTCCTTGATTTCCCACTCCCATCCTAGAGATAATCACTTTCAATGTTTGTTTGCAACACTCTTTCTATGCATTTATAAAGCTACATAAGAACATATGGAAATAGTTTTAAATTACAAATGTTATCATGTTAATTTTGTATTGAAACTGTTTTATTTAATGATAGGTCTTAGAGCTTAGAGCTTTACCCATGATCAAAAAATACATATCTACCTCATTCCTTTTAATTGCTACATGGTTTGGACAATAGTTTAACCTCAAGTATTAGTTTTGCTATTATAGTGCTGCCACAGACATTCTTGTACACTTCTACTTGAACATGGGAGTGTTTAACTGGTCAAGAATGGGTGTTGTATGGAAAACAACTTGACAATAAAATATTGAAAAAAAAAAGAATGGATGTTGCTGGTTTTAAGGATAAGCACAGTGGATAAAATGGGTCAACTTTTAAAATTTTAATTGATTAATCCACTTAAAAAATAAATTGAGTATATTAAGTAGTTTAACCAGTTGTAATCCTCATCTAAGAAGTGGTGCTACATTATAAAGACTAAATTTATTCTGAGAATCCAAGCATTATTTTCTATATATTTTGGAAAAAAGGATTTGACATATTAAGAAGAAAGAAAGAGGGGTGTCTACATGGCTCAAGGTTGGTTAAGTGTCCAACTCCCGATTTCGGCTCAGGCGATGACTCTTCAGTTGTGAGATCGAGCCCAGCATCAGGCTCCACTCTGTGCAGCCTGCTCAAGATTCTCTCTCTCCCTCTGCGTCTGCTTCTTCCCCACTTGTGCAGGCTCGCTCTCGCTCTCTCAAAAAAAAAAATCTGTATCTATCTATGTATAGATACAGATGATATGTAGAAAATCCCTACAGAAGATTTTTTAGATTTACAAGAAAAGGCTTTATTTTTGAGGGAGAAAGGATTATATCATCATAGATGTAAAAATCTTTTAGGAGGATACATAAATGTGATAGATTTTTTAGAAGGTATAAAAATATATAAAATACCATTGGTGTTTTGGGGAACTATATGTAATATTGTATAAAGAAACCCCAGGAGGGAGAGAGGAGAATAAAGGATAAATATAGGAGCTACAATCTATGTTTAATTTTTCAAGGTGGTAAGTTAATGGATTTTCCTCTATTCTTTTTGCGGTCAAACTAAATACGGGTAAATATGAGTAGGTCAAGCATTAGATTTGTTCTATGTAATTTCACTGTGGGGAGACTGGAGATCCTATTTGCAGGGAAAAGAGAATATGCTTACCAAAATATGGAAGTTAATAACTCTGGTGCTAAGAAAACTGTATTAACCTAGAAAATACCCAACAAGAGGGGAACACCCAGGAGTAGAGAAAACGCTTGACAAGAAACTGTTATAGGCAGGAGGCCTGGCTGGATCAGTAGGTTAAGTGTCTGATTTCAGCTCATGTCATGATCTCATGGTTTGTGAGTTTGAATCCCATATTGGGTTCTGCATGCTGACCACATGGAGTTCACTTAGGATTCTCTTCCCCACCCGCCCCTTCCCCTGCTTGTGCTTTCTGATGCTCTCAAAATAAACTTAAAAAGATATTAAGAAAAAGAAACTGTTTTAGGCATCTTCATGAATTACAAGTTAGTAGATGGTCCCTATTTGTGAGGCTATTGTACATTCTAGAAACTTTAGTGTCTGAACCTTTATATTTATACACTGCTATTGTTGTATTTGTAATTGTATTTTATGTATAGTTAACTAGCCAAAGTCAAAGCCCATGATGCCCATGGGCATGATGTTATATTCTTTTTTACTTTTTTTTAAATGTTTATTTATTTTTGAGACAGAGCTCTAGGTGTGAAGGGGCAGAGAGAGAGGAAAACAGGATCCAAAGTGGGCTCTGTGCTGACAGCAAAAAGCCCAATGTGGGGCTCGAACTCACAAACTAGGAGACTATAACCTGAGTCAAAGTTGGACACTTAGCCAACTGAGCCACCCAGGCACCCTGTTTTTTAAAATTTTTTCCCAATTGTTATATTCTAAGAACAAAGATATTCTTAAAATGAGGCTGAATATCTTAGCTTTCTTTTGTAGCACTCTGGGTTCTCTTAGCCTCTTCAGTCAACAATTGCCATTTCTAAAACATTACAGCCTTTGACCTACTGAACACCTGATACCTGCAGACCACTTTTATTTATTTATTTTTTTGAACCGTTAGCAAAGACTCATACAGGCAGAAGAGGGTCTTTTTCTTAACAGAAAAAAGCTCTACTTCCTGCCCAGTGAAACTCAATCTATGGGTTAGTTCTTGAAAGAGGAACTGACTGAGAATAGTATGAACACCAACTCCCAAGAGCTCAAAGACCTCCCCAAAAAAGAGTCTGACATGATTTCTGGACTGCTCTCTGACATAAATTTCTCAGCCATAGGATATTTTAGAGAATTTTACATGACACACTAGAGAACCACATCCCCCTCACATAAGGCCTCAGAGATTCATGTTGCGATGTATTACGTATACATTCTATTATGTGTACTAGAAATGAAAAATCTCTAAATGGAAATTTGGGAACTTTCTGGTTTTACGCAAACAGAAAACAAAAAGCTGTGACTGGGCTCTGATATTGAACTGAGTAATAAAGAAATTACCTCTTAGGAGCTGCAGAGGAGAGATGGTTATTTTTATGTGGGTGACTTTTAAGAACTAGCAAATCACTAAGACACCTGGGCACCCCAATCCCCAACCTTAATATATTAGGAGTATAATTTTAAGATTAAAATATAAGTCCACAAATATGTAGCTATGAACACAACTCTTAAGATAAGCCAAGAAAAAAAGTTACTAATATTTCACTTAGTTAGCTCTTCTTACTGACAGGAGATTAAAGCTGCCTGTGAGATTTCTTTGACTCTGACTCACTTAATTCATTTAGAAATTGCCAGACAAGCAGGCTACAACAAAGCAGGTCTATTTTAACAAGCTCACTCCTGGCTGTTCTAATAAAGAAAAATAATGGAATTGCTGATTTTGATTTTTTAAAATGTATTCAGCATTTGAGTATTTTGCTTCGCACACCAAAAAAACATACAAATATTTATTGCTCATCTTCTCCCACGAAATTTACTCTAGGTACCCTTCAGACTACTGTAGCATTTAAATACCTTCCTTGGTTTAGTTTATTGTAATTGGACTTTTAAATTAAAACCTTAGAATCTTATTTAGAGCCAGCACCAGTTCTGAGCAGACAGATCTGCATGAATAAGTGACTACGTTGATGGTAAGAGTATCTATAGTCAGTGGATTTTCTCAAGAGGCAGTTGTGGCAGCAAAGAGGGAATCTGTCAAAGTGGGCAGCATAGAGAGCCACAGCGGCAGGTTGGCGGCCACAGACATGGTTTTATTCAACCCGAACATGGTTTTTTAAAAAGCTGAACCAACATTTAGAAAACAGAAAATTCCACATAAAAATTCAGACTCGCAAGCCCCTTGAAAATGTATAAGAACTAGCAACAGGGAGCCTCATTCCAAATCAGTGGGAGCTGAGTAGCAGCGGCCTCTTCCATTGCTCAGTCTATGCATGTGGACTTCACAAAGCCAGCCTCATTTGTATTCCCTGCCTGACCTCCACCACTTGAGCATGACACCGCTCAGCAAAGAGTAAAGCAGAAAACAGAATTAAAAGACATATACTCATATCCCACAGTTGACACAAAGATAATCTTTGTATTTGTAGATTAGTTAGCTTGCACCCTATCTACTCATAGGATGGGCTATGTACCTCCATTAAATGGCAGCTCTCCACGTCTGGTCTATTGCATAGTAAGCTTGCTCAAGTAACAAATTACACTTTACTATAGGGTGAATGGTCCCTGTATCTTGTCCAGGGGAGGAGGTTATCACTAAAGTTGTACCTTTGACTTAGAGCTTTAGCTATGTTCTAATTTGAACCTCACAGTTACGGTCAGGAGGTAGATATTTTACAGATTAGGAAGTCAAATTAGGCAAAGTAAAGCAACATACTTGATGTTAAGTGGTAGAGCCACTGTTCAAAGCCAGATCTTGTGACCAAAAACAGCAAACAAAATTTAAAAACCTGTTTCATCCATTTTACCATATTTTTTCAGACCTATTCCCCCTCTCTACAAAATGAGAAAGTATTAATCATTGGATTCTCAGTGGTATACACTAACCTAATGATATTTGCATAATGTTTGTGATTCTCTGGCAGAATATTGGCTTATAATGCAACTATTTCAAGCTTAAAAATGTAGACCATTTTACCAACCTCCCAGTGAGCGGTTATCCTTCCCTGTATCAGTTTGGCAGCATCTGTAACAGAAACCCAATTAACAGTGACTCATACACAGTAGAGATGTACTTCTCTTCACATATAGTCCAGGAGTAAGTCTACAGGTGGCATTGTGGTTCCAAGTAATCAGGTCCTAGTCTTTTTACTTGTCCCACTGCCCTAGAGTGAAGTTCTCATCCCCTTGGTATATGACAGCTTTCCACCACGTTTACAACCCCAGCACAGGATGAAGAGGGAAGAGAAAAGCTTACCCTTGAAAAATAGGATCCTGGAGTTGCACACATTATTTTTACTCAAAGCTCATTAACAAGAACTTAAACTGTGCAGTCACACCTAGATGTAAGGGAATCTAGGGAATAGAGTCACTAGTTAGGGCTATTCAGCTCAAATAGGTGTATAGTAAGAGGAAACCAGTACTGTGAGACAACTATCCTTTAAAACTTACACGAGGTACTACACCGAACCATACTTCTCCCTTCAGAGGTAAAAACACCTCTGTTTCTTACAACCTGACTGTCCCTGTCCTTCACTTTTTTGTTTCCCTATTAAAGTCCTGAGCCTACTGAAAAGTCCTCCCTAAGTTAGATCTTATATATACATTTACCTGCACATTTCTTGTCATTTTTCCATGTTTCTCCCAATTTCACGAATTTTTCTGTACTGCTCTTGAGAATTACTATTCCCTTATGTTTCAACAAGTGTCAATCTTCTTCCAGATTGATTCAAAAATACAAATTTCTGATTACCTCCTATATGGAGGTAGGATAATCATCTTAGGTGATGGGTGTGTAAATATATATTCAATAGTATACTATTTTGACTAGAAAAAGACAAGACTATGTTTACATTTATTAGTTAGCATCAGGTGTATGGTAGCATTTAACAAGTAGTAATCAGTGATAGCAATGCTCCTAACATTTTAACAATCATGTGGCATCCATTAGGCAAGCAAAATTACAACAGTTATCAACAATACTTATTTTGTGAATTTATCTGTAGAATCAATGCAGTCCTAATCAAAATCTCAGCAGGCTCTTTGGAGATACTGACAAGCTGATTCTAAAATTCAGATGGAAATACAAAGGGCCCATAATAGCCAGGACAATGTGAAAAAGAGGAAAGGGGGAGGACAACCACTACATGATTTCAAGTCTTATCATCAAGCTACAGTAATCAAAGCATTAAGCTATTTAGTCAATCTATTTTGTGGGGTCAAAAATAGACAAAGAGTCACTGGAAATCAATAGGGAATCCAGAAATAGACCCACATACATGGACAACTGATTTCAACCAAGGTAAAAAGGCAATTGAGTGGGAGGAAAATAGTCTTTTCAACACATGATGCTAAAACCACTGAATATGCATATGAAAGAAAATCAACTTTCATCAATAGCTCACATATGCAAAAATCAATTCAAAATGGATCATAGACCTAAATGATCAAAACCATAATTCAAGTAACAAATTGGTAAATTAGACTTTGTCAAAATTAAAAACCTCTGTTCTTTAAAAGACATAGTTAAGAGAATGAAGAGACAAGCCAACAGAGAAAATATTTGCAAATCATCTGGTAAAGCATTTATATCTGGAACATAAAATGAATCCTCCATTTGTTAATAAAAAAAAAACCCTAATTTAAAATGGGAATGGGTATGCAAAAGATTTAAACAGACACATCACCAAAATGTAAATAAGATAGTAAATAAGCACATTATAAAGTGCTCAACACCACTGGTCATTAGGGAAATGCAAATTAAAGTCACAATGTGATACCATTACAAATTGATAAGAATGGTTAGAATTTAAAAGACTGACCATGCCAAGTGTTAGCAAAGATGTGGGTCAGCTGCTGGTAAGAAGGTAAGATAAGGTGGTACAACCATTGTGGAAATGGTTGGGCAATTTCTTAAAAAATTAAGCATATACCTACCACAAGATCCAGCCATTCCACTCTTGAGGATTTTTTCCAAAAGAAATAAAAGCAGATGTTCATACAAAAACTTACACGTGAGTGTGCATAGCAGATTTGTTATAATCCCAAACCACGAACAACTCAAACGTCCACGGACAGATCAGTGCCTAAACAAATAGTAGTAGATCCATAAAATGGAAAACTATTCAGCAATATTAAAAAAAGTGCTATTGATCAATGCAAAGACTTTGATCAGTTTCAAAATAATTATGCTGAGTAAAAGAAGCCAACCAAGAAGAACGCATACTATGAATCCATTTGTATAAAACTCTAGAAAATGCAAACTAACTCATAGTGACAAATCAGGTCAGCGGTTGCCCAGAGCAAAGTTTCAGGGAGGGGTTTACTACAAATGGACAGCAGGAAGGTTTGCTGTTGTCGTTGTTTTGTACTTTTGGTGTACAATATAGTAATTTTACACTTCCATACATTATCTTGTGCTCATCACAAGTGCACTCCTTAATCCCCATCACCTACTTAACCCATTTCTCTACCCACCTCCCCTTTGGTAACCATTAATTTGTTTTCTATAGTAAAAAGTCTCTTTCTTAGTTTACCCCTCTCTCTTCCCCCCCCCCCTCTGCCTGTTGGTTTTGTTTCTTAAATTCCATAGGAAGAAGGTTTTCTGAGTGGTGGGAATGTTCTATATATGACAATATCACACTATGTGTCAAAACTCACAGTACTCGATTGCCTCTACGATGATCATTTATTTTAACCTGAACTAATAAATAAATTGCTGTGCCTTTTGTGTGTACAATGAAACAAAATCGATTTTTAATAGAAAATAATCTAAAATACTCCTGGGGCACCTGGGTGACTCAGTCAGTTAAGCCTCCGACTTCCGCTCAGGTCATGATCTCACATTTGTGGGTTCAAGCCCCACGTCAGGCTCTGTGCTGACAGCTCAGAGCCTGGAACCTGCTTCAGATTCTGTGTCTCCTTCTCTCTCTCTGCCCTTCCCCCTTTCATGTTCTGTCTCTCTCTGTCTCAAAAATAAATACAACATTAAAAAAAATACAAATTAAAAAAATATTGTTTAAAATACTCCTGAATTTTCTCCACTTTTTTCCTTGATGCTGGTGGGTAACAGAATATAATTCTGTTAACAGAATATAATCCAGTATAATTTAGGAAAGACATATTTCGAGACTTTAAAAAAGAGAGAGATCCAAGGGTAATGCTCTTACTTGTTCTGAAGAAAATTTCTAATACCTAGAAGAGTGAGTGAGTGGATTGCTTAACCTAAGCAATTCCTCAATATTATTTCTTACAACAATACTGGTGATAAGCACTAAACATTGAAAGTTAAATGCAAGAACCCTGAATGCAGACAGTGCATATTCCCTATGCAAGAGGAGAAGCCTAACCTGGACACATCCAATCTCCATTTCCTTGGAAATAATGGTCTACACCAAAAGACAAATGAACCAGCAAGTTCTAGCTCAATAGAACAGTTTTGAAACTCCTAGCAAATTCTCTTTATGATGAAATACCAATAAACAAAACATAAAAGTGATGGATAGGTACTTATTCTGCTAAGTTTAAATTTTCACATTTTAGTAGAAAAATGCATATTATTGCTTACATTTCAGTTACCATCTGGGCTCTAGAATTAAGAATGGGTTCATTCAAATTATTTAGAAAACATTCACTGAAAACAGCTTATGTCAAGCACTATGATAGATGATAGAGATACATCCATGAGCAAGAGAGATTCACAATTTCATGCAGTTACTTTTGGCACAGTTTAGAATCTCTTCTAAACTAGAAAGCCTAGCCATGTTGATTTTAGCCTTGAAAACTAAAAAAAAATAGCCAACTACCAATCTTCATCCCTCTCCCTCTCTTACACACACACACACACACACACACACACACACACACACACCCCTATAATTGGGTTATGGCCCAATAAATCCACCGTTAGTTGAAAATTCACTTAATACACCTAAACTACCAAACATCATCGTTTAGCCTACCCTACCTAAACTCAGAATACTTATGTTGGCCTAGAGTTGGGTTAAGTCATGTAACCCAAAGCCTATTTTATAATAAAGTGTTGAATATCTCATGTAGTTTATTGGTTACTGAAAAGGAAAAACAGAATGGTTCCCCTTGGTTGTTTACCCTCCTGATCACAGTTTGACTGGGAGCTGTGGCTCAGCACCCCTGCCCAGCATTAGGAGAGACTAGACTGCATATTGCTAGCCCAAGAAAAGATCAAAATTCCAAATATGGTTTCTAATGAATGTGTATCACTTTCACACCATTGTAAAATCAAAAAATTGTAAGTTGAACCACTGTAAGTTGTGGACCATCTGTATATTTATATGAATTTTAGGGTTGCCAGATAAAATATGGAACTTCTACTCTAACTTGAATTTCAGCTAAATTATGAGTAAAATTTTAATATAAGTATGTCTCAAATATTACATGGGACATACTTACACTGAAATTTTAATTTATTGTTTAGCTGAAATCCAAATTTAACTAAATATCTTGATTATTGTTTTGGGCTAAATCTGGCAATCACTATGTGTGTGTGTGTGTGTGTGTGTGTGTGTGTGTATGTGCCAATTACCAAAACTATTTTTATTTTTCAATTATTTTATTTTTAAAATTTGAATCCAAGTTGGTTAACTTACAGGGTAATAATAATAGAATTTAGTGATTCACCACTTACATTGAACACCCAGTACTCATCCCAATAAGTGCCCTCCTTAATGTCCCTCACCCTTTAGCCCCCCCCCCCAGCACTCTGCCAGCAACTCTTAGTTTGTTCTGTTATTTGAGTCTCTTATGGTTTGTCTCCCTCTCTTTTTATATTATTTATGCTTCTCTTCCCTTATGTTCATCTGTTTTGGATCTTAAATTCTACATGTGACTGAAATCATATTTCTCTACTTATTTCTTACATACTTTGTCTAACTTATTTCACTTAGCATAATACCCTCTAGTTCTATCCACATTGTTGCAAATGGCAAGATTTTGTGGGGGGGGGGTTTTATTGCTGAGTAATATTCCATTGTATCTGCATACCACCTCTTCTTTATCCATTCATTAGTCAATGACCATTGGCCTCTTTCCATACTTTGGCTATTGTTAATAGTGATGCTATAAACATTGGGGGTACATGTGCCCCTATGCATCAGCACTTCTGTATTCTTTGGATAAAACCTAGTAATGCAATTGCTGGGTTGTAGGATAGCTCTATTTTTAATTTTTTGAGCAATCTCCATAGTATTTTCCAGAGTGGCTGTACCAATTTGCATTCCCACCAGCAGTGCAAAAGGGTTCCTCTTTCTCCACATCCTCACCAATATCTGTTGTTGCCTGAGTTGTTAACTTTAGCAACTCTCAAAGGTGTGAGGTGGTATCTCATTGTGGTTTTGATTTGTATTTCCCTAATGAGTGATGTTGAGCATCTTTTCATGTATCTGTCAGATATCTGGATGTCTTCTTTGGAAAAGTGTCCTTTCAGGTCTTCTGCCCATTTCTTTACAGGATTCTTTGTTTTTCAGCTGTTGATTTTAGTAAGTTCTTTATAAATTTTGATACAAACCTTTTATTTGGTAGTTCATTTGCAAATGTCTTCTTCCATTCTGTCAGTTGCCTCCTAATTTTGCTGATTATTTCCTTCACCGTGCAGAAGTTTTTATCTTGATGAGGTCCCAATAGTTCATTTTTGCTTTTTTTTCCTTTGCCTCCAGAGACATGTCAAGTAAGAAGCTGCTGTGACCAAGGTCAAAGAGGTTTTTTCCTGTTTTCTCCTCTAGGATTTTGAAAGCCTCCTGTCTTAATGTAGGTCTTTCAGCCATTTTGTGTTTACTTTTGTGTATACGAAATTGGTCCAGGTTTATTCTTCTGTATGTGTCTGTCCCATTATCCCAGCACCATTTGCTGAAGAAACTGTCTTTATTCCTTTGGATATTCTTTCCTGCTTTGGCCATATATTTGTGGGTGCATTTCTGGGTTCTCTATTCTGTCCCATTGATCTGAATGTCCATTCTTGTGCCAGTACTATTCGGTCTTGATGATTACAGGTCTTTTTTGGTTTAATAAAAATTTTAGGATTGTTTGTTCTAGCTCTGAAGAATGCTGGTGTTACTTTGGTAGGTATAAGGTTAGGTTGTTTGAGACTTTTACTCCTTTAGGAAGATCTGGAAGGCTATATACTTCCCTCTTATGACTGCCTTTGCTGTATCCCAGAGATTTGGGGATGTTGTGTTTTCATTTTCATTGGCTTCCATGTACTTATTTCCTTTTTAATTTCTTGGTTAACCCATTCATTCTTTAGTGAAATGATGTTCTTTAATCTCTAAGTATTGGCAGCCATTCCAAATTTTTTCCTGTGGTTGATTTCGAGTTTCATAGCACTGTGGTCTGAAAATATGCAAAGTAGGACCTTGATCTTTTTGTACTTGTTGAGGGCTGATTTATGACCCAATAGGTTATCTATTCTGAAGAATGTCCCATGTGCTCTCTAGAAGAATGTGTATTCTGTTGTTTTGGGAGGAAATGTTCTGAATATATTTGTTAAGTCCATCTGGTCCAGTGTGTCATTCAAAGCCATCATTTTCTTGTTGATTTTCTGCCTAGATGATCTCTCCACTGCTATAAGTGGGATATTGAAGTTCCCTACTAGTATTGGCATGATTACCAATGAGTTTCTTTATGTTTGTGATTAACTGAATTGTATTTGGGTCCTTTGGCAGCATAAATATTTACAATGGTTAGATCTTCTCAGTGGATAGACTCCTTAATTATGATATAATGCCTTTCTTCATATCTTGTTATAGATTTTATCTTAAAATCTAGTCTAATTATGGATACTACAGCTTTCTTTTGATGACCATTATCATGATAGATGTTTCTCCATCCCCTTACTTTCAAATCTACAGGTGTCTGTAGGTCTAAAATCTCTTGTAAGCAACATATAAATGAGTCTCGTTTTCTTATTCATTCTGATACCCTGTCTTTTGATTGGAGCCATTAGTCCATTGACATTAGAGTGAATACTGAAAGATATGAATTTAGTGCCATTGTGTTGCCTGTTGAGTTGGTGTTTCTGGTGATGTTTTCTGGTCCTTTCTAATCTTTGTTGCTTTTGATCTTTTTTCTTTCGTTTTATCTTTTCTCAACTCAAAGGGTTCTCCTTAAGATTTCTTGCAGGGCTGGTATAGTGGTCACAAACTCCTTTAGTTTTTGTTTTTCTGGGAAACTCTCTCTCCTTCTATTTTGATTAACATCCTTGCTGGGTAAAGAATTCTTGGCTGCATATTTCTGATTCAGCATGTTGAATATATCCTGCCACTCCTTTCTGGCCTGCCAAGTTTTTACAGATAGGTCTGCTGCGAACCTGATCTATTGTGAATCTGATCTGTCTTTCCTTATAGGTTAAGAATTTTTTTCCCCTTGCTTTCATAATTCTTTCCTTGTCTGTATTTTATGAATTTGATGAGGGTATGCCTTGGAGATCATCATTTTTTTTGTTGAATCTAATGGGAGTTCTCTGTGCTTTCTGGATTTTGACGTCTGTGTTCTTCCCTAGATTAGGAAAGTTTTCTGCTAGAATTTGCTCACATAATCCTTCTACCCCTTTTTCCTCTCCATCTTCTGGGATTCCTATGATTCAGATGTTATTCCTCTTATTTAAATTAAGCCATTATAATTAGAAATAGAGGGTTATCAGACCAGTTCTCTCTGAGGCTGATAGTTCAAGAAAATAAAACATGTAACAGAAGGGTTCATACAAGAGAGGAAAAAAAATCACTAAGCTACTGGATAAACAAAGAGATAAGAACAACACCTGTTTTACCCTACTAAAATTAACATCTTTTCTGCTAAGAAAGGATTCTAGCAAATACTTACTGCTACTCACCAGTCTACTACCAACCCCAGGCTACATGCCTATTTTGAGCTCCTATTCTAACCAATGCAGAGCTAGGTGTTAACATGGCCTTGGGCTCTGAGAACATCCAGGAGGAGACCCAAAGTGAGGCTTTCCTCTGGGGCTGGGCAAGAGCTGGAGACCTGCATCAGACTGCCCAGGACAAGGATTAGAAAGAAGATTTGGAAAAACCTTGTTCCCCAGGGATCTTCTTACCATGGAGAAATGATTATTATATGCCCCACATTAAGACGTCAGAATCTCCCTCAATGAGGCCAACCAAGTGCTGAGTGACTTTGCTGGCCCTCCCATTCTGGAGGTGGAAATAAGAGGAGATTGGGATCCTAGTGCCTCTCTTTGGTAGTGGACCTGGACACTGGCAACTTGCCAACCCCTGCACTGCCAGCCAATGCAGGACTGCCACCGTCCATCATTCACTGTACTGCCACAAGTTGAGATAACCAGCCCAGGACAAGGCAATTATATAAATACCCAGCTAAAGGGCCCAGGAGCCAGAGAAAGAAAGATCAGTCAGGATAAATACAACTTTCCTGGTGGAAAAAAACTACTCTAAGAGAAAGAGGAAGGAAAAGGTGCCCAAGAAGATTCAAATAAAGCACACTATATACACCTGCACACACCTTATGTGGAGCTAAAACAAGCCCTAATTTCCCTATGGAACAATTCAGCACATGAATAGAAGATGATTATAGAGTCCAAAAAGAGTGACCTGGAAGACTACAGAAGAAATAGTTCCAAGCACAGGCATGTGAAATTATGAAACGGCAGGTAAAACAATCGGAGGGTAGATTTAGTAGATATAACACCTAGTAGGAATTCCTGATAGATTATTGAATTGGTAACAGTAAAAAACTGAGCCGAAGAAAGATTAGTCTGCAGACTGAAGGAAATTGCTAACCATTAGGTACTGGTGAGAAGAGGACATGTACCTGGGAATACTCAGGTGAATTCCTGAAACCCACCCAAAAAATGGTAATAATTGCCAAGCATAAAAAGCAAGTTATCTGGGGTGCCTGGGTCAGTTGGCTAAGCCTCCGACTTCGGCTCAGGTCAGATCTCATGTTCCTGGGTTTGAGCCCCGCATCAGGCTCCGTGCTGGAGCCTGCTTCTGGTTCTGTATCTCCTTCTCTCTCTGCCCCTCCCCCTCTCATGCTCTGTCTCTCTCAGTATCAAAAATAAATAAAACATTTAAAAAAAAAGCAAGTTATCTACATGAAACATGATAGTACAGCAAAAATACAACAAATTGTTATTGTTAAAAGTAATCCAACAGATGTAATGGTAAAGTAGAATAGGCACACTAACAAGGGAAGAAATAGGAGCAGGAAGTTGATCAAACCAGCAAACATAAGGGAAAAAAATTATTTTTTTAAAAGTATACAAAAAGGATAATATGAAATAGATTGTTACATTAAATATAGGTGGATCAGGGCACCTGAGTGGCTCAGTCGCTTAAGCATCCGGCTTCAACTCAGGTCATGATCTCACGGTTTGCAGTTTCAAGCCCCACGTCAGGTTCTGTGCTGACCGCTAGCTCAGAGCCTGGAGCCTGCTTCAGATTCTATATCTCCCTCTCTCTCTCTCTCTCTCTCTGCCCGTCCCCTGCTCGCACTGTCTCTCGAAAATAAATAAACATAAAAAAATAAATATAGATGGATTGATTTCTTCCATTAAAGTCAAAGATTGTCACATTGGCTAAAATACAAAACCCAACTGCAACAACTTAAAGCAGTAAAGAAAGGTTAAAGATAAAGGCATACACAAAAATATCAAACTAACACAAATGGAAAGAAAGTAAGAGTGATGATATTAACGTCTGATAAGGCTGATTTGCTATATGGTAAGATTTGCAGTTTTGAAATTCATTTTTATAAATTGGAGAATGAAAGAACAAGACTAGATAAAGGGGGAAATACTGAACCACCACAAATCAGGAGGTGAATTTTGGTTTATATCAAATTAAGATGGAAAACATTTGTTTTAAAACTTTGGTAGTTCAAGGAAATAAGCAAAATCAGATAGTATTTAATTTGGTGTTGTCCTTGGGAGCTTTAATATCACCTGAGAACTTGTTAGCAATTAGATTTTAGGGCTTCACCCTGGACGCCTAAAAAACTCTGGCCTGCAGATAATTCTGATGACATTGAAGCTAAATGCTCAAGATCATTAGGCTACTTTCTATGAAAATTATTTTCTAACGAAAATGCTTAATATTTAATGATGTAACACTTTGTAATAACAATCCCAAAACTTCAGTCAGCCTCACAGAATATGGCAGCTAAAAAATATTAAGCAAAAATTATTGGAAATGTAAAGAGAATTGATAAAACTACAATTAGACTCTAATAGAGGTCTTCCAAAATTGGATACACCTACTAGAGAAGTCAATAATTTTATTTGATATTTGTAGAACTTTAAATCCATTTTAGAGTATATTTTCTCCCATAGGTTCATAAACATTTTTAAAAATCATGTTATTTGCCCAAAGAGAAAAGCTTCACAAACTGAAATTTCAAAAAATATATAAAGATTTTTCCAAGTTATCTTTCTTAATCACACCCTGATAAAATTAAATTATAAAAACTTCAGCTTTCAGAAAGTTAACCCATGAATCAAAAAGAAATAAAAGGTGAAATTACAAATGGTTGAGAAAGCAATTAGGGAACAGCAAAACTTATATCCTTACTTCATTGTCTTAACTTTCTTCATTATGAAAGAAAAGCAGAAAAATAAAACTTGTACTTATTTATCAGAAATTAGGAAATAGATAAGCAAAAAGAATTAAAGTAAAAGCTGAAATAAACTAGAAAAGAAAACCAAAATAAGGCAGATAAAGGATAAATAAATCCAAAAGTCAAAAAAAATTTAAGACCAATAAAGCAGATAAACTGTGACCTTGATTAAAGGAGAGAGAGTACATGGTAAGCACACATGGGAGTGTACTTGGAAAAAGTATGCAGGATTAAAAATGAGAAGGAGACAAACCACAGATCCAGGCATGATTAAAAGAATTATAAGAGATTACTGCTTGCAAGTCTATGGCTACAAATTTCAAAATACAGAGGAAGTGAATGATTTCCTAACGAAATATAAATTACTTAAATTGCCAATCACTGCAGAAGATGTCGGGCTGGTGATTAAGAATCTATCATGGATAAAGGCCCAAAGACCAGATGGGTTTAATTTTTAAATAACAGATGATTCCAATGTTTAAACATTTCCAGGCCACGGAAAAAGGGAGAGAAAAAAAATCCCAATTTTATGAAGTCAGATTAATTTTAATTCCAAAGCCTGATATTTAAAAAAAAAATGCTAGACCCATCTCACTTAAAATTGCAGATACAAAAATTTTGACTAAAATATTAGCAAAAAGAACGCAGCTTGCTTCTGTCTTAGGTCCAGGTTCCCTGGATAGACTCTGAGGTAGAAATACGCATGCCAAAGGTGTTCTGGGATAGGGTTCTCAAGAATACCTTTAGGAAAGGGAGTAGTGGCAGCTGGGGTAGGGAGAGAAGTTGAACCGCAGTTCAGTTACAACGGGGGCTTCAGCCTCACCCGCTGAGCACTCCGAACCAGCGAACCAGCGTGGAGGGCAGACTGCTCCCCAAAGAGAAACTGCCAACAGCGGTCAGCAACCCCAACACTCCAGGCGGCTGGGGGTGGGGAAGAACGCCTCCTGCTGAGAGCGGCATGGGAGCAGGACACCACAGCCTCCATGAGACTCAAGTCACTAGAGTTTCAAAGGATACTAAAAGAACAAGTAGAGTATATTCCTTAAAAAAAATTTTTTTTTATTCATTTATTTTGAGAAAGAGAAGGTGGGGGAGGGGCGGAGAGAGAGAAGATCCCAAGCAGGCTCCACACTGTCAGTGCAGAGCCCAGTGTGGGGCTGGAAATCACTAACAGTGAAATCATGACCTGAGCCAAAGTCAAGAGTCAGATGATTAACCAACTGAGCCACCCAGGTGCCACATTAGAGTGTATTCCTGATTATAAGTGTGGTGTGATATCAAGAAACCTATCATCATTATTCTTTGCATCGACAACCTTTTAAAAATTGTATGAAGATCACACAATTATTAGATGCTGAAAAAGCATTTGATAATTTTGTTAATTCATCAGCCATTTAGGATACATCTAGTTTTACATATTGCAGATTTGTGAACATACTGTATTCAGATTTATGTGCGTGTAATCTTTTCTTTTTCTTTCTTGGCTTTCCGTCTACATCTCCACCCACATCAGCCCCAGTACTGTAAGCAGAAAATAACTATAATATGCTAGCTCTGAGTGGATATAGATTTAAACTTATCCCAGATTTGTTCCAGGGACAAGCATCCTTGCACTATCAGGTTTGCTTTTACATAGGCATGTGTTGGAGAATTTTTATCTATTTAATTAAAGACGTCTACCTCCAGAGCCACTCTCTAGCTGTGCATTGAGCACACCACCATTGGTATTTCCTGGAGTTAATTAACTCTGCCAGGATATAAATAAAAATAAGTAAAAGCTAGAAAAATCTTCAATGTGTGACCATATGTCCAAACAGAAAGCATACATCTTCGTGGAACTATAGGTGTAAAAGTAAATCATCACCTAGTTGTCAGAGAATTAAATCAGATCCATTAGAAATTCCCAATCTACCATTATCAATGTCAAATACTCCCCCAACAAATAACCCCTGACTGTAAGAGATTTAAAAAAGTCTTACATATGAAAAAATGTGCTGAATCTAGGTCTTTTGCAGATATACAACACACATAAGAAATTAATCTGGATCCTTACCTTTGCAGATTTCATCTGGTAGCTTTCTAGGTGAAAGATCTCAGTCACCGGAAGGGCATATAAGACTGAAAAGCACATCTGGGCTCAAAGATTGCTAGAACCATCGCTTGTCACCTACAGAATTCACTAACGCTGGAGACTTAACCACTCTAGGCAGAGCTCAGACGCACCCTCTCTGAAAGGAAGAATGGCTCTGGCTCTGTGTTTGGCTTCCTGACACCTGTTTGCACACGCCCCAGCCCAGGTGTTGGTCCTTAGGATCACCAGCTGCACTTAGGAAGCACAACTGCTTTCCCCTGCTTCCCATGCACAAACCGGGACAATCTCAAACCAAAAGAATTTCTAGAGGCTGCTCATTCCCAGAATAAGTTTTCTAGATATGACTCTAACTAAATGTTTTCTGCTCTGTCCAGGGTCAAGATGATTTTCTCCTTGTAGGCAGAGCTTTGTAAAAATCCTAATGATAATAGATGTGTTCTTGATAAGTATTTTTTCAGGGCCTGATTGAATTTCAAGTTTAATACATGCAAGCTAAGTCAGCTTAAAAGATTGATCTCAAAATAGATGTGAGATGCCCATTGTGATCTCAGTACTTTAAATCTGGAGACTAACACTCCTTTTCTCCTGGATAGTGGCTAAATGAGCGCCACTAAGATTTTTCTCCTACAGTTTTCTTTTTTCAGTGTTGCTAATTCTAACTAATCCTTTTTCAAATCAGCTCATTCTTTTCTATATATGTAAAGCTAAATTCATATCTGCTGGGAAATTTTTAGTATGTTGCTGGTAACTCGATCCTTTTCTTAGTATTGATACAACATGAAAACAGAAAAAACAAACTTAAAACTGAGTCTAGAATATATAATGTTTTGGATAATATTTAAAGAAATTTTAAAAATCAAGAAGAAAAAAAAACAGGTCTTCCTTTTTTTATTTGGTGGTTTGCTTGTTTTTACATAAAAGAAAGAACGCACAAAAGTATGTAGCAACATTTTTTGAAGCAGTTGAAGTCATCATGCTACAGGACACAGGACTGGACTGGATGGGCCCAGAGGGCCCCTTTCCCCGCTCTATATACATGGCTCATGTGACAAAAGATCATTCTTCCATTGACAGTGAGAACACTTGTGAAACAATGTAAATGATTCTGAAGTGCAACAGATTTCCAGTTTTTTAGAAGAAACAGATTTTTTTTTTGGACTTGAGATAATTAATTACATATTTTCCATCCATTTCAGTGCTACTTTTCCAACCCTTTATTTCTTTTCATTTTAATTCTCTACAAATTCCTTGCAGGAAAACTACAATTACATTTAACTACAGAGAGGTAGTTAGGTGGTGCATGCATAAATTTCATATTTCAATGATTCTTTCATTCCTTTGTTAAATGAGAGTAATATGTCTCTATTCAGCTAGTCTAAAATCCAAGGTCAATTTAGTTAAGATGTAATGTTAAAACAACCCAAAGCACATTATACTGAATACATCTTGCTAACAACATGATTACTTTTTGTCTTTATTTTATTCCTTAAAACAAACACAAACAAAAATAAAGGAAAAACAAAAAAACCCACCTCACAATGTCAATCAGAATAATGTGGTGGCATTGAATTAAGGTAGAAGAATCGAGATGGAGGTTTAGCAACAGTGATCAGCAAGCTTCCAAATGCAATTTGGTGCTGAAGAGAATAATTGCCACATGGTCTGGCTTCCACCTGTAGCCCTGCCCTGAAGTGATTCTGTAGCTTTACCTGCACAAGCATCAAGGAGGGAGATCATATCACCAGTCCTGATCACCCAAAACTCAACCAATGGTTGAGTGGTATTTCTTTGCCCAAATTGACTACATTTCTTTCCACCCATGCAGATGTTTGCTCGTGTTCTTTTCATTCAACACTCATTCCTTTCACCTACCTTACACAAAAAAAGGATTTCTTCTTGGGAGTGCTAGAATCTGTATCCAGGAGGCACTTATGGACAGTACTCTGCTTAGAACGGGGAATGGGGAGGAGCAAACATTCTGTTTTTCGTAGTTGTATGTTAATTGAAGGTGAGTTTGTGGGAGTGCTTACGATTATGGTGGAAGGTGCTGAAAAAAGAGAGACCTTACCCAGGTGATAGATGAGCCAGAAATCAAGACTCCTAGAGAGGAATTATGTCACATTTTGAAGTGAGACCACCAGGATAGAACATAACTAAAGTCCAGGGTCACGGTCAGGGAAAGGAAAAAGGAATGCATGGAGTATGGTTGATGACAACCACAGGGTTTCATTAAATACCTTTAACTTTAAATAAGTCACATCCTTTTGCCAGATATTGATTGTCCATTAACACTACAGCTGAGTACGATCAGGAGTGATTCCATAATTTAGTCGTTCTAAGCCTCAGTAATGAGAAATATACTTGAGTTTCTCTGTAACATTTTCCTGAGGATCTGCCAGGAAACTAATGTGTTACGGGGTCCTTCCTCAATTCTGAGTTATGATATACATACTTTTGAATGGCTTCCAAGGGGTCCACCTCAAGTCATGTCACTTAATTGGTAACACAATAGAAAGCTTCCAATGCAAGAGAGAAATGAAGAGAAAATATGCCCTTTCTGTGTCTTTTTTATATAGTTTTTCTTTCGGATGATAACTTCACTATAAAGGTGCTGAGATTTTGCTGCTTTCTTTCACTTTGCTGGAAGATTTATCTTGCAGTGTGTTCACACAGCTGAAGCCTGGGAAGTATGTCATGTATTCTTACCTGCCTTTCCCTATCTTTTAAGAGGCATGGATATAGGGGAACGTGTTCTGGGAATGAAAATCAGAAGAACTAATTCCCAGTCCTACTTCTATTATTTTTTAAATGTGTAACTTGAAACAAGTCACTTTACAACTCTAAGCTCCATTTATAAAATGGAAGGGTTACTAATTCTCTCATTTTTTTTCAACTTGGAGGAGGGTACTGGAATCCTTATTAGCAAGTAGAATTTTATTTGATTACCCCAACAAACAAAACAGGTCAAAGTGGAATTAGTTTGAAGCAGGGAAACGGTGGGTTGTATGTGGCGTCCTATCCACTTCTGCTGCTTTAGCCTCTGAGTCACTTCACTCAGGAGACTGGGAACCCTTCTGAAAAGCACAAATCTAGATGAGCCTTTCCAGATCTCTCCACTCAGATGCAGAACAGCTGGCACAATTCCAGTTAATGTGTATAATGTCAGAGAAAGGAAAGTCGGGAAGTAAAAACCTTGAAAAACATAAAAAAGAAAAGCGTGTATTTTTCCTAACACCAGAAAATACTCTGTAGGAGTGTTTGTTGATGAGGCTTGATTTCCACTGTTACATCTCCAGGTCACCTTTTGGGTTTGGATTTATGAAGGTGGAGGATTTATGAGGGTGGAGACCCTCCTTCAATGCTGAATGCAAGGATGCCCTCTCCCTGCAGACTTGGCTTGCCCCAGTTCCCATGCCCTCCTCAGTGGAGGAGAGACAAATACAGATAAACTGGGCCTCCCCCACCTGCCATTCTGTCTTGCGACACCAGAGACTGTCATCCAGACCAGTGACCTAACTAACTCTGCAGGGCCCCTGTGTCTCCATAGGTCCTCCCTATGGCCAGCCAAATAAAGGGCCAGAACAATGTAAGAAAGCTCTGGTACAAAAAAAAATAATTTAAAAGACAATACTTGCTCCCATTTCTTGAGCATTAACTATATGTCAGGTATTATGCTAAGAGCTTTCTTACTAAACATAATAAACATGTCTTACTATACATAAAACATATGCAAGGCACCCTCAAGGCAGGTTTTATCATCCCCTCCTCACATGTGAAGAAACTGAGACTCAAGAGTTTTTTTAAAGTCACAAAGCAACACCACGTGAACCCCAAGCAACGGTAGTCTCCTTTTCCTGCCACTGGAACTACGCTTGGGACGCCAACTTGCTTAGCTAAGACCCAGAGACCCTGACAGACCCTTGCAGCCTTGGATGACTAGTCTCTTCCATGGTGCAGCTGACAAGTTGGTCACAGGGAGCCCATCAACCAAATATAGGCCATTTATTCGTAAAATGATCTAACATTTAAAGTACCACTAGCTGTTTAGAAAATATTTTAGATCACTGCCTATGATGGAAGGTAATTTACATTATGGAAGCAATCATTTAATCACTGCAATTAGCCAAATGATTACCTATTCAGCTAATTATCTTTTAATTATGTAATTAAAAAATTAAACATTATATTATTCTAGCCAATGCCAAATTCTTTTTCATAATTTCCCAATGAAAAGTATAATTTACTATATGGTACAATGTAATTTCCTACAGAAATTAAGTTTCATTTTATTTTAATTACAGGGTAAATCATGTACCATGACCTGTACATAACCAATGAGAGAACTTGGCCTTTCAGGAAACTGTAGTTCATAAAGGCTAAAACAAAAGCAGTTAGGTTTTTTTTCAGATATGTTAAGAAAGTGCTGACTTTCTGGCCCGCCTGTGAGGCTCAGTCAGTTAAGTGTTGGACTCTTTATATCTGCTCAGGTCGTGATCGCTGATATTTTGATATCTCTCAGTTGTGAGATCGAACTCAGTGATGGGCTATGTGTGGAGCATGGGGCCTGCTTGGGAATCTCTCTTTCTTCCTCTTCCCCACTTGCACATGGAGCATACCCATGTTCTCTCTCTCCTAAAATAAGTAAATAAACACTAAAAAAGAAAAAAAAGAAAGCACTGACTTTCTATACCAAAAGATGATAGCATCAACCTACCAGTGGTTCTCCACTAGCTGCATATTCAAATTCTCTGTGAAGCTAAAACAACAAAAAACACCTCATGCCCAGAGGTCACCCCCAGAAACTGATTTAACTGGCCTGAGGTGAGGCCCACCAGGTTTTTTAAATCTCTGGAGGTGATCCTGTTGTGTAGCCAGGGTTGTGAACCACTGAGAAAATAATTTTAGTTTATACTCCCTGCAGTGGTGTTCATTTGTTTGTTTGGGGGCAGGGAGAGGAGATAGTGGTAATCAGTCAAGAACCATTTTGTTAGGCCTGTGGGAGCAGTTAGGCAGGGTTTCAAGGATGAATGTAAATGAGCCAAACAACCCAATCTGAGTGAAGGTTTATAACCTAGAGAATTAGGACTTTGCTATTATAGAAAGGTGAGAACACAGGCCACAGGCCAAGATTCTAGATAGCCACGCTCAGTTGCTACATAATCCATTATCATGGTCAGATAATTTATCTGCTGTGGGGACTATGCACCCTGAATCCAAAAGTAAAACTTACGTGAGTTAGTAGCCTCCTTTAAAAAATCTTGGGTGGAGTAAACTTGTGAGTAGATTCAATAGCCATAGTTCAGAAAACTGGGATTCCACTCAATTCATTTCAGTATCCAAATACCTAGTTCACATCTGCCAGGCCCTGGAAATGATGGTTCCATGATCGCAAAGTTGAATGACAGGTAGTGTCTGCCCCGGGGGGCTCACAATCTGGTAATATCCTATACTTTCTGACATTGCCTGGGGAAAGGACAGAGGAGCCTCGGCTATAACGGGTTCAGTTCTGAGCGAAACAACAAGCAGGGAGAGGAGGCCGTCTTCAGACACCAAAGACGTTTCTATGGAGGAAGCTCAACAATCACAGGATTCCACAGGCTGAATAGTAAAGTTAACCAACCCCAGCAGCCCCCAAAGCATGTGTGTATGAAACCTGAGCACAGAGCTCCAAAGGCCGCATACATCAGTTTGTTCTTTTTTAAATAGCTTTTTGAGGCCGGACACACAGTCAACAGCACGTTTGAAACGTACAGTTTGAGAAGTCTGATACTCTTGTGAAACCATCGCCACATTTAAGATAATAAACATCCGCCATCCCTGAACGTTTCCTCTTGCACTTTTATAATCCCTGCCACTACCCCATCTCTGTTCTGAAGCTACCACTTACTTGCTATCATTATTTATATGATTAGTTTGTATTTTTTATAAGCTCATGTCAATTGACTGATACAGTATGCACTACTCTTTTTTTGCCTGCGTTATCACTCAGCATAATTATTTTGAGGTTCATCCAATGTTGATGGGTGGCTGAGTAGTTCATTTCTTTTTATGGCTGAATAGTAGTTCATTGTATGTGTAGACCACGATTTATTTATTTATTCACTTGTTGATAGGTACTTTGAATATTACAAATAAAGCGACTATGAACATTCATGTTCACATCTTTTTAAGGACATATGCTTTCTTTGGCCTTGAATAAATAAGAGGAAAATGACTAGATCTGTGGTAGATGGATATTTAACTTTTTAAGAAATGAACAAACTATTGTCTATAGTGGTTATACCATTTTACACTCCCAGCTGTTCATGAGAGGTCCAGTTTCACTGCACCCTTCCCAACAGTGGAGTTGGTTAATCTTTTTAATTTTAGCCATTTTAATAGGTGTGCAGTGGTATATCATTGTAGTTTTAATGTGCATTTCCCCCAAGGACCAATGATATTGAGTGTCTTTCCATGCGCTCAATCGGTATCAACAATCTTCTTTGGTGAAACATCTATTCAAATCTTTTACACTTTTTTATGAGGTTGTTTTTTTTCTTATTGTTGAGTTTTGAGAGTTCCACATATATATTCTGAACACATATCCTTTATCAGGAATATAATTTTCAAATGTTTTTTTCTCAGCTTGTGGATTATCTCTTTATTTTCTTAATGGTGATTTTTGAAAAGCCAACATTTTTAATTTTGATGAAGTCTAATTTACCAACTTTTTACATATGATGATTTTGGTGTCACAGCACAGCTTTGATTACTGCAGCTTTAGAGGAAATCTTGTAATCAGGTAGTATTAGTCCTCTACCTTTGTTCTTTTTAAAAATTGTTTTAGCAATTTCTAAATCCTATACCTTGATTTGAGACCTTCTTTTTAACATACATGTTTAGTTTTATAAATTTTCCATTTATATACTGCTTTAAAGGTACTCCACAAATGTTGATTTGTTGTGTTTTCATTTTCAATCAGTTCAAAACATATTCTCATGTTCTTTGTGATTTCTTGAACCTATGGATTACTGATGCCAGACAAGTATCTGCAGATTTTTCACACGTCTTTCTGTTACTGACTTCTTATTTAATTCCTTTGTAATCAGAGAACATACTTTATGGTACCTGCTTACTTTTCAATTTATTGAGATGCTTTTATTACCCAGAATATAATGCTTTGGTAAAAGTTCTATGTGCATCTTGAAAGATATACATCCTGCTTTCATTGGATGTAGTGATCTATAAATTTCCTTGCATATGTTTGATTGTCCATTTATTACTAAGTTTTGAGATCAGTTATAAGAAACTAATTAAAGGTGTTTTTGGCCATCTCTTTTAGAAAAATGTGATGAAATGATTTACAAGAAATACATATTTGGTCATTCAGATGATATTTGGTCAGCCCTAAAGGAGGGGACTGCTTGCCAGGAGGCCTGACCATGTGATTAGTAGGTTGGGACTTTTAGTCCCACTCCCTGATTTGTGGGGAGGAGAGAGGTGTTGGAGGGCGAATCAGCCTATGGCTGATGACCTAGTCAATCATGGGTATGTAATGAGGCTTCCATAAAAACCCAAGAGGATAGGTTTGTTTGTTTTTTTAATCTTTTTTTTTCCTTTGAAGCAGCTATCATGCATTGGGAGCCAGAATGCTTCAGTGCGCCACCAGGCTGGGCCCCAAATTTCACAAGGACAGAAGCTCTTTTGCTAGGGACCTCACCTTAGCTATCTCTTTATCTGGCTGTTGATTCATATCTTTCAGTCTGTTCTTTAATAAACTGGTAAATGTGAATAAGTGTTTTTCTGACCTCAGTGAACCATTGTAGCAAATTACTCAAGCCTAAGGAGGAGGTCACTGAGGCAACAGCCTGGGGTTTGCGGCTGGCATCTGAGGCATGAGGGATGCATCTCATAGGACTGAATTCTTAACCTGGGGAATCTGATGCTGCCTCTAGGGAGACAGTATCAGAATTGAGTTGAATTCTTAGACACGCTGTTGGTGTCTGAGAATTGCTTGGTGTTGAGGGGCCAACCCCACCACTACTTCAGAATGGGGTCCAGGAACCTAAAAGAAAAGAAAAAAGAATTTTTATATTGTGGACTTATGACCCAAGCAGTCTAAGTGCAGAACAACGCATATTCTTATCCACCATCCTATTCATCCTCCATATTTAATTATGAGGAAAACATTAGAGATATCTTATGTGAAAAGAAGTATTTAACAGTTTATTTAATATTATTTCATGTTTAATTTTTTTAAATTTCCTCTTGCACAAGGAAAGAGTGGAAGAATACATTCCAAATTATGTCACACTTATCTCTAGGTGATACAATTGTGGGTGATCCTAATTTTCTTTGTAATGTTTTCTCTCTCTGTTTTCTTTTTTTAACAACAAGCATGTAGTTTACAATAAGAACATTTCAAAGTATTTTAAAGAAAAAGTCCTAAGTCGCATGAATATACATTCATCAATTTTGAAACAAGTCTACCAGCAGATGCTAAATTCATGTCTCACTTTATTCTTCACATAATTCAAAAAATATTACAAATACTGGAGATCCCAAAACACAAATTCACAACCAGAGAAGGCAGGATTTATGCAAATTATTCTTGGCTTTCAGGTGTGGTGATCTTTGAAGCTGGACTCAGAATCTACCATAGCTGGGAAGCACATTAATAGACACATCTCTTAAGAGTCTTGCTTGAAGCCTTTTTAAAATAAACACACACACACACACACTTTGTAAGTTGATGGAGCATCACACTTGTCTCTGCTCTTTTAGCAGCATTCTGCTATACCTTGGGAAGGGACCCCACCACTGATTATGCCCTTGACTCAAATGAGCACAGAGACACTTTTCAATTGAGACCTTGAGTTACATTAAATCACCAATACTGACAAAATAATTGAAATAAACAAAATAAGGTGAAATTATTTTAATTGACTGGCTATTTCATTCATTTGTTTATTCACCCTCCTAACAAATTTTTATTGGCTCCTAGCAGTCATTGAGTTAGAAACTAACTCAAGAAATGGTCTTGGTCAATTGCAAGAAAATGTGATACCTGACTAGTTTTTTGCTTATTAAACTCCTCCCCTCTTCTTCTTCTTCTTCTTCTTTTTTTTTTGAGTTATATTCTAGATACCCTCAGTTAAAAGAAATCATTAAGCAAATGCAAAACTTAAGAAATATAGATATTAGAATTTCACTCTAAAGAATCACCAGATCCCACCTTGCCTGCTCCCCAGGTTTTCAAATTTCACTGGCCATGAACTACTCTACAGAGATGTTAGCTGTTCTAGTTGCTAGCTACATCTTCGAATGCACTTTGGCACCCTACTATATGGGTGTTCTGTTATGCTCAAATAGGGATTACAGGGAAAGTTCTCAAAGAGCTTTTACTTCTGCTTTGATTCTAAAGAACAATCCAGTTCTACTATCATATGTCTTTTCTCTAAAGCTTAATTTTGTCATCTGAAAATAAATCAGTAGAAGCAGAGGTTCTCAAGGTCACTTCCGGCTCTAACATTCTCTGACTAGACCACACTAGGATAAGGTCATAGGTACAAAAGGCCAAGCATTGCCCTCCCTGTTTCTCCTTTTATGCCTCTGCAATCTCTTCTATTTCACCTTGTGTTTTCTCTATGCTTCAACTCACAGCGCCCAGCACCAAGGCTTCTTTCTCCCTCAATATTGGTAATCTAACCAAGGATCTTGAATTGTGGAACAAAGTGCCATTCTCAAACCATTAGAGAGATCATATTCGCTGATAACTTGGAACCCCTCAGACTTAGAACAGTTATTTTAAAACTGGCGGAAATAAAAGTGGCTACACACACTTTCATAGTCCTGACCTTGCAATAGTTGTGAGTTTTCCTACAAAAACATTAGCTCACATGTAATAATTTCCTTCCTTTGATGAAGAAGGTTTGTTTTATTTTTAACAGATCACTTTAACAGCCAATTATATCTCTTCTATTTCCAACTTCATTTGTTTTTTTCTCTGAACTTTTTAAAGGTTATTTATTTTGAGAAAAAGAGAGAGAGAGAGAAGACACAAGTGGATGAATCCCAAGCAGGCTCCTCACTGTCAGTACAGAGCCTGACCCTGGGCTCGAACTCACCAACCGTGAGATCATAATCTGAGTTGAAATCAAGAGTCAGACACTCAACTGACTCAGGCACCCAGGTGCCTGTCTCTGAATTTCTTAATAAGAAAACATTTCTTAAACGCTTCTTTGGATTTGGGGATCCACTTGTTTAAGTCCTTTCTTTTCTCCTAGATTCAATACTATTTTTTCCAAATATACTAGTATAGGAATATATAGGAATAAATTATTAGACCAATTATCTTATATATTATTGTTAGATATTAAATATATATCTGTTTTCAAACATCACAAACTGACCTTGGGACTCTTTTTTACACACAAATATCACTATCATATGGCAAGGTAGAACTTAGGATTGGAAACATAAAGATGGAAGTATATTATTTGTCCCCCCCCCCCCCCCCCCCCCAAAAAACAACACTGCAGCAAAAAATCACAAAATGACTCTGAGTTTAGAGCGGGTATCATAGTTTTCCTAAAAGATCAGAATGATCATCAGTTGGAAATGGGTTAGATATGTTTATAGTGGCACTAGAGATTACAGTTATGAAAAATGGATTGAAGTTAAGTCATAGTTTTTTAAAGTATAAGTAATATTTTTATTAACTGTTATATGGAAACTGTTTTATAGGCTCTTCAAGCATAAGGTGTTGGGATTTGAATTAGATGACTTTCCACTTTAAGGTTCTTTTACTCTACTCCAGAATGATTTGAAGGTGGTAATGAAATCTGTTAGTGTTTGGTGAATTGTTTAATAGCTTGATTTTAGAGTGTAACATAAACACGCTTTCTGATTTAAGAGTCTAAACCTCAGGGAAATAAGCATGTACTTAAATGAATTCTTAAACCAAATAACAAGCAGGTATTTAGTCTATGTGACTTAATCTTAATATTTTTGTCAAAATAAACACATAGCTTGATATTTAAAGTAAATATAGCTTTGTTCACATGTTGCTTGAGAAATTGAAAATGGGTTAAGGTTTAGCTTCAGATCTGAATTTATCTAAGGCACATTATTCAGCAACACAGAGACCTGATTAAAGAGCCTAGAGCTGTTCACGGGTGGGCTACAAAGACCAGTTCTTGATAGTTTCTTATTTCAAAAACTATGCTATAAAAATTCAGCTTCTTAGATCATTCTCTAAACAATATAGAGCTTTAAACAGATTCCTCAGTTAACCTACTCCATTTTGATGTCCTGTTCTATGAAGGTAAATCTCCTACAAATTAAGATAATAAACTGAACTTACTAATTAGGTAAACAAAATAAATCTTAAAATAGAACTTAAATGCACAAAAATTGCATAAACATTAAAACATCAAGAGTCAATATTCCCATCACTCCCTCCATGAAGCTCAAGTAATCACCAAAATCATACAGGGAATTTCTGGCATTTAATTTTTCTGACCTCAAAAAGCATCAGTTTCACACAGTCTATCCTGATATGAAGTAGAAATACACACAGCAGGTGAATAATTTAAACTAGTTGCTCAGAGTACATTTTTCCAGTTGGAAGAAAATTATCATAGGATTGGACATAGTTTCTAGATGCAATATGGTCTTTTCAGATTATAAGTGAAAGGGGGAAAACAGAAGTTGAAAGAAGTGGTAGAGGATCACCTGGGGAAGACGAAGAATCAGGTGAGGAGAGCCAAGCCCTGACAGCAGGTCGCTGTGATGTAAGCAATGATCTTGTGATGCAGCTTGTAAGAGAAGGTGGGATAGACCCTAAATGCGGTATTCAGTCAGCTTAGGGCCAAAGGCTTTTCAAAATCTAGAAGAACCAGGAGCACCTGGGTGGCTCAGTCCGTTGGGTGTCCAGCTTCGGCTCAGGTCATGATCATGTAGTCTGTTGTGCTCTGTGCTGACAGGTCAGGACCTGGAGCCTGCTTCTCCCTCTCAGCCCCTCCCCTGCTTGTGCTCTGTCTCTGTCTCTCCCTCAAAAATGAACAAACCTTAAAAACATTTTTTTAATCTGTTAGAACCATAAGCAAGAGAAATAAAGTCTTCCTGAGGCTATAAACTAAAGCAAAGTGATGACTGTTGAGGTTAGTAGGGATAAGTCACTTTTATCATTACTTTGAATCTTAAGCTAATATAACTTTATTAAAAGGTTTTTGTAAGAATTAAATGAAATCATGGACCTTGCACTGATCACTGCTGGAAAGTATCAGTTCACACTCTGTTCTCACTTCTCAGATCTTGTTAAGTGAGGGAAAAGTCTTAAAATACAGCGTAGGATGATTACTCAAATAGCCACTAGCAGGTCTGTGTCAAAGGGTCCCATTCAAATGTAAAGATTGCGACACTTTTCTTTACAACACCATGAAAATATTCATGTTTGCTCTCCCTCCTCCCTCAACCAGCATAAATTCTCCACAGCAGGAACTTGGCTTCCACCCAACACTGATCTAAACTGAACTGATGAATGTCACCAATAATCTCCTGGGTTCCAAAGTCAATGTAAACTTTCAAATGCTACACAGCACTGGCCTCTTCTTGGTGCTCTCTCTTCCCTCCTTCTGTTGCTTCTCTTTCCTGGTGGGTTTCTACCTCATTCCATCTTGCTTTTCTCTGGTTTCCCTTTTAAATGTCAATGCTCCCCAGAGCTCTTAGTCCATTTTCATGAGTTTCTCCATGGTTTTCTCCAAACCCATGATTTCTGCTGCTACCTATACATATTTCTGTCCTCTATTCCACCACTCAGGCTGTCTGCTCCAGCCTCTAGCCTGTAAATCCAACTGCCAAATGAGTAGATCCACTTGAGTGTCCCAAAGACAGTTCAAATTAGACATGGCTCCTAACTTCCCAGTCCTCTGTGTCCCCATGGCTCTTTGCTGATGACTTACCTTTGCATTTATCTTACTATACTGTTTTTTAAAGAATACATTATTATCTTGTTGAAGACAAGGACTATTTCTTATTCAAATCAGAATTCCTATATCAAAGCACTGGCACATAGTGGACATATACTGAATATGAGTCAGCAAGTGCAAGTCTTGTTACTTTGTCACCTTTAACCTCACACAGAACATCTCCACTCTGACTGGAGTGTTTTCTTCTTTCCTTGACTCCTTAGTGGGTCTGGGTTATGTTTTGGTTACTGGTTGCTTTGTTTTCAACTTTATGATTGTTGCTGGGTGATTTCCTTGGGACTCTCTCGTGGTTGCTATGCTTCACATACTCTGAGATTTCCATTTGTCACTAAATGATCACATTTTTTTTATCAGCCTCTGGAATGGATTAGGGTCTCCAAGAAGTTCAATTGCAACAACACACATATTTTGGGCTGTAACAGGCAGAGAAAGGGTTTGGAAGGGATCTCCTTGTCTCTGTTCAGAGGCATCCCTGGTGTCTTATTTCACTGTCTCCTTCCTCAAAAAGGATTTTGCTTTCTCCCTGTTCAACGCTCCAGTTTGAATGTATATTCCATTGGTAATGAATCTACAAACTTAAAATAGAGAGATTTGTTAATTTCAAAATAAAAATAAGACAGTTGAAGGTTTTTCTAGCTTTCGTGAAGTAGTGTCTTTCTGTGATTTGTCTTTTGAACTTTAAAATAGATATTCTAAAATGGACCTTTTGCTTGTTTTTAACAGAAGCCTTCTACTGAAATCAGAATTTGGGAGAGACATCTAGATTATCTGCCTTCTAAAAACATGTTATAGGAAACTTTCTTTATCTGGAAATACTGGAAACTGAGATATTCCGATTAATTGAATACCCTACTTAATCAATCCAAAAATATTTCTCAATCCTGTCCTAGACAACAAGAGGAAATCAGAAGAATGTTAAAATACAGTTGGATGTAGAAAGTCTAAGACACATGTAATCATTTGTGAACAACTTAATAGTAGCAAACCAGATAAATCCTTAAATGGGCTCCTGAAATGGGCAAAAATACTACTGTCTCCCACTAGTCAATTTATTCTCCCATTCTCCAAAATGAGTATTCAAGATTTCTTCACTCTCCTCAAAACTCTGATTCACTGCTGCGGCTGCTACTGCTGCCACCCCTAACTTCGTCTACACTCCCTGACCCTCCCCCTTCCACCTGCCCTGCTCTCAGAGGGCATCTTAACTCAGACTTCATAGGAGAGAAGAAAACATAGCAACCCTTAGAAACTTCTTCATCCTCTTTATGCCAAATATATCAACCTACACTCATCTCTTCCATTCCATTCTGATACAATAAAGGAGTTATTCTTTTCCTACCAATCCCTCCAGGGTTTGATGAAACCTGCCCCTCCCTTTCCAGAATTCCTAAATAGCAATATTCTTTCTTATTTTTTTATTTCACCTTTTCCTCACTGCCTCCATGAGAATTTCCCAATAGTCAGAAACATCTTCAAGACTTCGTTGCAAAAATGAATTCTCTCAACTACCATCCCCCACAGGGACTGTGCTATCCTTCTCTCCCCCTTCATAGGCATGTTTTGTAGAAGAGTTATCTACACCTGCAGTCTCCACTTCTTCAACTCTCACCCACTCATCACCCCAATCTGGCTTCTATCCCAGCATTTCATCAGAAGAGCTCTTGCAATGGATGCCTGGGTGGCTCAACTGGTTAAGCTTCTGACTTCAGATCAGGTCATGATCTTGCAGTTCATGAGTTCAAGCCCCATGTTGGGTTCTGTGCTGACAGCTCAGAGCTTGGGGCCTGTTTCAGATTCTCTCTCTCTCTCTGTCTCTCTCTCTCTCTCTCTCCTTCTCTCTCTCTCTCTCTCTCTCTTCCCCTCTTCCACATGCACTCTCTCAAAAATAGATATAAAAAATTCTTTAATAATAAAAGAATTTAAAATGTTAGAAAAAAAGTGTTAGCCAATGTGACTGATGTGCTCCATGTAGCCAAAGATGTCTTCAGATAGCTTTAATTGTCATTGATAATAATAATTCACAGATCTATTTGCTCAAATGGGGACCAAACTCCCCACATTTGAGTCACATCTCTACCACTTGATATTTATTTCTCTGCCTTACAGAATTTATTGAACCTCTCTAAACTCTGATTTCCTCATCAAAAATATAAATAAGAGTAAATAACCTCAAAGACCTGTAGATGTCAAATTCATTAATTCTCTCACTCACATATATAAATTAATTACAATAGAGCCTAGAAATCATTATTATATACCCGGCCCCAATTTTTCTTCTGAACCCCTAACTCACATATTGAAATGCATACTAGACATATTTCCACATGAATGTCTCAGAGGCAATGTATTCATTCTCTGTGGTTGCTGTCACAAAGAATCAAAAACTTTGCAGTTTTAAAACAATTTAAATGTATTAGTTTACAGTTCTGAAGTTGAGAAATTTGACATGGGTCCCAATAGGCTAAAATCCAGATATTGGTGGGTCTGCTTTCCTTTCAGGAGGCTCAAGAGGAGAATCTTGTTTCTCTGCCTTTTCCAGCTTCCACCTGCATTCCTTGGCTCATGGTCCCTTCTTCCTTTCCAAGACTAGCAACACTGAACCTCTTTCTTCTACTCTCTTCTGCCTCCCTCTTCACTTTTCTTGAAATTTAGATGTAATTCACATACCATAAAATTCACTATTTTAATGCAGAAAGTTCAGTAGGTATGTGTATACTTACAGAGTTGTGTGTCACTGATAATTGCAAAACTTTCCTATCACTCCAAAAAGACATCTGATACCCCTTAGCAATCATTCTTCATTTCTCCTTCTCCCAGCTGCTGGCAACCACTAATTTACTT
This sequence comes from Suricata suricatta, assembly GCF_006229205.1. Classification (NCBI taxonomy): domain Eukaryota; kingdom Metazoa; phylum Chordata; class Mammalia; order Carnivora; family Herpestidae; genus Suricata; species Suricata suricatta. Next base: position 68,300,778 of record NC_043706.1, on the reverse strand, counting down.
TGTGTCTCTAGACACATTTGCTTACTATAAATAAGCAAATGGAAATATAAACATAAATATCAATGGAAACATGCAAATTATAGCCTTCCATGTCTGGTTTCTTTCATTTAGTTCATCCATGGGTAGCATGTATCAATACTTCAAGGTTCATCCATGTGGTGGCATGTATCAGTACTTCATCCTCTTAATGGCTGAGAAATATTCCATTGTATGGATATACCACATGTTGTTTATCCACTGATAACAGTTGATGAATATTTGGGACACTGGCGCCTTTTGGCTACTATGAATAATGCTGTTATGAACATTCATGTACAGAACAAGTTTCTGTATGAACATGTGTTTTCAGTTCTCTTGGGTATAGATCCAGGAGTAAAATCATATTCTAACACTATATTTAACCTTTTTTGGGAACTGCAAACAGTTTTCCAAAGTGGCTGAGCCATTTTACATTGCCCCCAGCAGTGTAAGACGATTCCAGTTTCTCCAAATCCTAACACTTGTTATTCTCTCTTTTTTAAATTAATTAGTTTGTTTTGAAAGAGAGAACACCCAAGGGGCAGAGGGAGAGGAGAGAGAGAGTCCCATGCAGGCTCTGCACTGTCAGCACAGAGCCCTTTGTGGGGCTCAATCTCACAAACTGTGAGATCATGACCTGAGCTGAAACCAAGAGTGAGATGCTTAACTGACCGAGCCATCCAGGTGCCCCTTTTTAAAAATTTCTGTAACCATCCTAATGACTGAAGTAGTATCACCTTGTGGTTTTGATTTGCATTTTCCTAATGACTGATGATGTTGAGTATCTTTTCATATGCTTTTTGTCCATTTATATAACCACTTTGGAGAAATGTCTACTCAAACCTTTTGCCCTTTTTTCATTCTTTTTATTGTTGAGTTATAAACTTTTTTTATATTCTGGGTACTAGATCCATGTCAGATTTATGATAAAAAAATTTCTCCCATACTGTGATTTATCTTTGTACTTTTTTGATAGTGTGCTTTAATGCAAAAAAAAGTTTCTAATTTTTGTTTAAGATTTTATTGTGGGGGCATCTGGGTGGCTTAGTCGGTTGAGCCTCTGACTTCGGCTCAGGTCATGATCTCACAGTTTGTGGGTTCAAGCCCCACATCCAGGGGAGTGCGCTTTGGATCCTCTCTCCCCTTCTCTTTGCTCCTCCCCTGCTTGCGCTCTCCCAAAAACAAAAAGCATTTAAATTTTTTTTTAAGTAACCTTTTCACCCAGCATGGGGCTCAAATCTGCAACGCTCAGATTAAGAGCTTCTTGCTCTACTGACTGAGCCAGCCAGGCACCCCAAAAAGTTTCTAATTTTGATGAAGTCCTATATAGCTATTTTATCTTTGATTGCTTATGTTTTGGTGTCATCTAAGAAGCCATTGCCTAGTCAAAAGTCATAAATATTTACAGCTCTGTTTACTTTTAAGAATTTTATAGTTTGAGAGTGCCTGGATGGCTCAGCCGGCTAAGCGTCCAACTTCAGCTCAGGTCATGATCTCGCGGTTTGTGGGTTTGAGCCCCACATCAGGTTTTGTGCTGATAGCTCGGGGCCTGGAGCCTGTTTCAGATCCTGTGTCTCCCTCTCTCTCTGCTCGTTCCCCGCTCGTGCTCTGTCTCTGGCTCAAAAATAAACAAACAAAAAAATTTAGGGTTTTATAGTTTCAGATCCTACATTTAGGTCTTTGATTCATGTCTAACTAATTTTTGCATATTGTGTGAGAAAGAGGCCCAAATTCATTCTTTTGTGTGTGAATTTCAAGTTGTCCCAGCACTATTTGTTGAAAAGACTTCTTCTCCACCTGTTTGAATAGTTTTGGCACCCTTGTCCAAAATCAATTGACCACAAAGGTATGAGTTAATTTCTGGACTCTGATTCTACGCCACTGATCTATATGTTTATATTTATGCCAGCATCGTACTGCTCTGATTACTGTTTTTTTGAAGTAGGGTTTGGAATAAGGAAGCATGAGTCCTTTAACTTTGTTCCTTTTTAAGATTATTTGACTATTTAGCGTTCCTTGTAATTCAATATGAATTTTAGGATCAGCTTGTACATTTCTGATAATAAATAAATAAGTAAATAAATAAATGGCAGTTGAAATTTTGATCAAATGAGATACTACTTCACAGACATTAGGATGCCTATAGAAATTTTTTTTTAAAAGAGGGGAAGGCTCCTGGGTTACTCAGTCAGTTAAGCATCGGACTCTTGGTTTCAGCTCAGGTCATGACCTCACAGTTTGAGACTGAACCCAGCATAGCGCTCTATGTGGTATTGCCATCTTAACAATATTAAGTCTTCCAATCCATTAGTACTGGATGTCTTCTATTTACTTAGGCATCCTTTGGTTTCTTTCAGTAATGTCATAGGTTTAAGTGTATGAATTTTGTGCCTCTTTGGCTTAGTTTAATTCCAAAGTATTTTATTCTTGTTTATGCTATTACAAGTAAAATAATTTTCTTAATTTCATTTTTGGATTATTCATTCTAATGTATATAATAGCTTTTCTGCAAACAGAGATGGTTTTACTTCTTCCACTCCAATCTGGATTCTTCCGTTCCCCACATTGAATAGATGCTATAAAAGCAGACATTCTTCCCTTGTTCCTGATCTTAGGGGGAAAACCTTTGGCCTTTTGCCATTAAGTATGATATCAGGTGTGGGTTTTTCATAGATGTTTATTAGTTTGAGGATATTCTCTCCTGCCTCTATTTTATTGAATATTTTTTATCATTAAAGAGTACTAGATTTGGTCAAATGCTTTTTTCGGCTTCTATTGAAATGATCATGTGAAGGATTTTTTTTCTTTTATTCTATAATATGATGTATTTCATTGATTCATTTTTTATGTTAAAACAATCTTGGGTTTCTGGAACAAATCCCACTGGTCATGCTGTGTAATTCATTTTGTATGTTGCTGAATTTGGTTTACTAGTATTGTTGAAGATTCACAGGAATGTTGGTCTGTAGTTTTCTTTTCATGTGATGACGTCCTTATCTGGCTTTTGTATCAGGTAATAGTGGTCTTATAGAATGGATTAGGAAAGGTTCCTTTCTCTCTAGTTTTTGAAAGAGTTTATGAAAGATTGGTGCTAATTTCTCTATAAATATTTGGTAGAATTCACCATTGGAGCCAAATGGTCCTGGGCTTTTCTCTGATGTAAGGTTTCTGCTTCAAGCTCCTTGCTTGTTATAGAGCAATACATGTTTTCTATTTCTTCTTGAGGCAGTGTTGGTAATCTGTATCTTCATATGAATTTGTCCATCTTATCTAGTAATCTAAATTGTTTGCATATCATTATTCATGGTATTTCATTTTATGCTTTTATATATATATATAGAGTTGGTTAAAATGTTCCCTCTTTCATTCCTAATTTTAGTATGCAAATCTCTTTTTTTATCATGGTCAGTCTAGTTAAATGTCAGTTTTGCTGATCTCTTCAAAAATTAACCTTTAATTTCTTTGATTTCCTGTGTTGTTTTTCCATTCTTTATTTTTTTTATTTCAGCTCTAATCTTCATCCCACCCTTCTGCATTCTTTGGGTTGATTTGCTCTTTTTTTCTTATATCTTAAGGTAGAAGTTTAGATTATTGATCTGAAATATTCCTTTTTTTCCTCACAGCTTACAGCTATAAAGTTCCCTCTGTTTACTTGTTTCTTTTTCCTATTTCTCATAAGTTTTGGTATGTTGTGCTTTCACGTTTATTCATCTCCAAATACTTTCTAAATTTCATTGTGGTTTCTTCTTGGAATTACTGGTTCTTCAGATGTTTTGTTTAATTCCCCCATATGCATGTATTTTCAAATTTTCCTTTTGTTTTTTATTTCTAATTTCCATCAATTGTAATTGAAAGAACATATTTGGTATAATTTCAGTCCTTTTAAATTTATTGAAATGTGTTTAACATAATTGCCTAACATAATGGACTATCCTGGTAAATATTCCATGAGCATTTGAGAAGAATATGTATTCTGCTGTTGTTGGATGAAGTGTTCTATAGATGTGTTAGGTCTAGTTAGTTTATAGTGTTATTCAAATTTATTTTCTTGTTGATCTTCTGTCTAATTCATTATGGCAAGTGAGATATCAAGGTCTTTAAGTATTACTATTGCATTGATCATTTCTCTGTTCAATTTTGTCAGCTTTTGCTTCAAATATATTGTCTCTGTTACGTATGTATATGTCTATATTTGTTGTTTCTTTCTAGTATATTTGTAGTATATATATTTCATCACTATAATATGTCTACCTTTGTCTCTAGTATTATAAATTATAAAAATAATTTTTATTTTTAAGTTTATTTTGTCTGATATTACTCTAGCCACTACAACTCTCTTTTGGTTACTGTTTACAAGTATCTCATTCTATCCTTTCACTGTTTTTTAATGTTTACTTATTGATTTTTGAGAGAGAGAGAGAGGGAGGGAGGGAGAGAGAGAGAGAAAGAGCAGGGAAGGGGCAGAATGAGAGGGATACATAGAATCCCAAGCAGGTTCCATCCTGTCAGCACAGTGTCCAACATAGAGGTCAAACAACATGGGGTTCAAACTCATGAACCATGATATCATGACCTGAGCCAAAATCAAGAGTCAGACACATAACTGACCAAGCCACCAGGTGCCCCTCTATCCTTTCACGTTTAACACATTTTTGTCTTTAGATCTAATGCAAGTCTCTTAGCATACTGTTGGATCATTTTTGTGGTTGTTTTGTTTTTAAATCTATCTGCCAATCTCTGTCCTTCCCCCCATATCTTTTAACTCAAGAATTTAGTCTATTTACATTTAATTTAATTATTGATAAGACAGGATTTACTAACTATAGGTGTGTATTAGCTCTATAGATAACAAATTTTATTCTATTCTATTTTGCAGTTTCTTTTATATACCTTTTAGGTCTTCGGTTCCTCAACCACTGCCTTCCTTTGTGTTAAATAGATACTTTGTAGTGCAGTATGTTAATTCTTTTATAGAATTTATCTTTTATCTTTTATTATATATCTTATTTTCTTAGTGTTTTCCTTAGGGATTACCATTAATATCATAAGGTCAGCTCATTAACAACCTTAATTCCATCTGTAACTTAAATTCCTTTTTCCTTTTTGCCATATACCATAATTCACTCACAGGTTCTAGAGATTAGGATGTGGAAAGTTTGAGGGGATCATTATTCGACCTACTACAGGCACCTAAAAGTCACCATGTCCAAACCTTCTCATTAAATGTTACCCACAAATACAAAATCGTGCGCGCGTGTGCACACACACACACACACACACACACACACAAATAGATTCTACAAAATAAACAAGGGAATGACAAGCTCCTGGTACTCTTCCAGTGCTTCCTGTATCTCAGTGTCTGGCTGAATTATTTGTTATTGTGTAAGCTAGACCTAGGAATTATCTTTCACACCTTCCTTTCTCTCATTCTCCAAATCTCATTCATCATCAAATCATAGTGCCTTACCTCCCCTAAATTTTCTGCATTTCTACTTCCATCATCCTATTCTAAATCATGTTTACTAATCTTTTCCTTATTATTATGCCCTAAGAAGACTTTTTAGGCATTTTTTCCTAATCGCCCCATGCACAAAATGTAAGCACAACAAACAAACACACTGTATAGTTGTAATTTATATATAAAAACAGTAAGTATATTAAATACAGGAGTTTTTTATTTACTACAGGATTAAAGAATAGCTGAGTAAAATTTTCAAGTTAAAAGATAATTTGGAAAGCTATCAACATTTAAATTAACTTTAAAACTATACTTGTTGAGTAACTCTTTTTTAACAAATAAGAAAAATTATTAGCTATTCATTACAAACCAAGTAGTCTGATAAATGCTTTTGAAACATGTCATTTAATCTTCTTTATAATATTTAATTTTTATCAAAGTTGTATATGCACATTGTTTTAAATGTTAAATGAAACTTGGTATGGAAAATAACAACCCTCTACTTTTATCCTTTTCCAATTTACACTAGGTAAATTTTAATGTAATTTATATGCATATGTAAACTATAATGTATCAAATATATGCATATATGCAAATGAGTGATTTATATAAACTAATACTATTAATAGACTTGGAACCAAGTTACTTTTTAATCATTCAGTTGTATTTTCCAGCAAAAGTATAACTTTAAAAACGAAATTAATTTCTTAAAAATTATTTTAGTTAACTTTTGACTCTTGCTTGATATTGGAAAATAAAATTTAACTTCATTAGCTACTAGATATCTATTCAGATATTGTTAAAATTTTTCTTTTCAGCATTTGACAAGACGAATGATGAGTTGGTTAACTTCTGTCAACTTGACAAACAATTTACTTTGTTTAAATAACAAAATATAAACTGGTCTTATTTAAATTTCAAAGCCCAAATTACACACAAGAACATTAAGATCAAACATAAACAACATCTACAAGGTAGCCAAAAGTAGTCCATACCCATGCAGACAATCTCTTGCAATAATGAATTCAAGATCAAATAATCCTTCACAAGAAAGTCCCAAATTACAGCCATATATTCCCATAGTTATGTAGCACTGATCTTGCACACACTTTGTGTATCATCCATACATCCAATGCCAGTGTTGCTCATGTAATGCCTCAAAACAACACTAAAACCCAATGAGGGATATTAAATATTGAGGTATAAGATTTTATCAATTAGAGCTGAGCTTTGGAGGGTTACAAACTATAATAATAATAGTTAGGATTTCTCCCCCCAGTGAGCCAATTTTTGCCCTGTTGAAAGTGATATCACCCCTATGAAGAGTTCATGGTCTAAACAATTAGCATTTATCACTTGCATTCCTAAAATAATCTCCTAATTGTTCTCAATACCTCCTTTTTGCATCTCTGATCTGTTCTTTGCAAAGCTGTCAGAATGATTTTCCAAAACAAACTTTGATCACCTTACCTCCTTCAATGCTTTCAAGCAGCTCTCCAAATAGAGCAAAAAGGCATAACGTTGCCTAAAAATTATGCATGATTTGTTCCTAGTTCACATAATCTCCTATAATAACCTCCAACCCTTTCTGCACTCCAGCAATATTGCCTTTTATTTCACCACAGGGAGTTTGCACATGCTGTTCTGCCTGGAAGAGTGTTCTATGCCTTCTTTGCTTATTTAAAGGTTATTTCTTCAGACTTTTGCTTAATCAATCCTTCCTCAAGGAACCCTCTTCTGTTATTCCCAATGTTATCAAATCCACCTTTAATAAACGGTAACATCACCATACCCTCCCTTCAGTAATACTCATCACAGTTGTAATTTTATATTATTTGTTCTGTATGTTCTACAGTCCCTAAGTTTTGTTTCTTTTTTCCACTAGTATCTCCCCAGTATCTAGCATAAATCTGGCACAAAGTAAATGCTCAATAATTTACTGAGTGAATCCATAATTGATGAATTGTGTTTTAAAAAACTCAAAAGATTAACTAGTTTGTACAAGTAAAAACAAAACAAAACAAAACAAAAAACATTGAGATTCATACCATAATTGTAAGGAAAGACTTGATGAAGAAAAATTAAAACTATACTAACAAATATAAACCATAGAAACAAGAATTATGAGTCTAGACCTTGACTCTTTTATTATATTGTATTCCAAAAATTTTATTTTAAAGTCCAATTAAGCAAATCGTGTTTGACTGAGAGTTGCCATATTGTCACCTTAGAATGCCATCAAATGTACTAACAGCTAAAACTGTTCCAAATATAATAAGTCTTTGAAACTTCAGATCATATCCCGAGAGCCTGCGGTGCCTTAGGGACATTGTTGCAAACCACAATTATCACAGCACAACTCAGCAGTCACAGACAACACGAGCTTGCTTGCAGTGATCTGTCAAAAATGCTGCACCAGTATTCTGCCCCCCAGCCTTCTGCTGTGTCTGAGCTGACGACAATGCCCTGGCATACAAGCAGGCATGCAGAAGGAGCTCTTACAAGCCTCAGGGTGTGAAGGCAGCTACTAACCTCTACCCACAAAAAATGGCCTTCATGCCATTCATGGCACAGCATTTAATATTGTCGATGCTGAGGACAGCATTAATGTAGTGAAAAAATGACAGATTTTAGTCGGAAATTTGGGACTAGTCCTATCCCTATAATTAACCAGTTGCAAGAGCTTGGGAAATGCACTCGACCACATTATACCTCTGTAGAATGTTAAACCAGATAAGTAGTTGAAACATTTCACTACTAAACTCTCCTGCTAATAATTTTTAACCATGGACTTTGCATTTCAAAATACTAGGTTTAGAATAGGTCATTTAGTGAGCAATAACTGTTTCATTTTTTGTTTTGCTAAAAATTCTGACAAATCTCCAAGGGGGATTAGAAATGGTGGCCACACAGACGGGGGAAGCTGTGGGAGGCAGAGGGCAGTGGAGGTGACTGGGCGAGAAGGAGATGGCATTTTCATCAAGTAATTAAGCAACAATTTGATGTCCTATTTTTATAGAACAAAGACCCATAAAACTGAGCACATTAGGGAGAAAAAAGCCCAACAAGAGTATGATTTTGTCAAGGCATTGTGAAATATTGAAAATAGCTCACGACATCCCATTACCTTTGTAATTATTCAAAGATCTCGGACTGGACACACTGCACAAGATGATTTCCCCCAAGTCCCTAGAACAAGTGCATTCAAAATGAATTTCTATTTAATGAATTTAATGACTTCATTAAATGAATTAAATGACTTCTGTAATCTGTAATCAAGTTAGGGAAATTTTTTAGGAGGGAGCCAGTCATCCCTTATCCATGTAAAATTATATGTAAGAGGTCAAAAAAATTAAATTATGTAACTGAAGGGAAAAAATATTTTTCTTGTAAATATTCAGTTTATAAATATTTTCTATCACTATTTTATAATTTTTTAATGTTTATTTATTTTTGAGAGAGAGAGAGAAAGAGGGAAAGTAGGGGAGGGGCAGAAAGAGAGAGGGAAACACGGAATCTGAAGCAGGCTCCAGGCTCTAAGCTGTCAGCATAGAGACTTATGCGGGGCTTGAATTCACACACCCTGAGATCATGACCTGAGCTGAATTCAGACGCTTAACCCACTAAGCCATCCAGGCACCCCTTGTATCACTGTTTTAAATTCATTTACATTATGCATTTTCAGTGGGGAACTGAGGCACCAAACAGGACAAAACTTGTTCCTTGGGGAGTGTTGAAAAAACCCACAAGTTAATATTATAATGATATGTGGCTCTCCAAAGTGCAACTCTACCTTATAAAATATTATTCTTTAGTATTTCATTCCTTTTGTTGGGTTTTGGATCCTTAGAGGTATCACATGAGCAGCATTGACACTGAATTCATGGAGGGTACCAAATGTATTCCAGGTCAGTTCTACAAAGCTATGGCTAATCGTAGGCTATGAATTGAGGACTTTCTTTTGCTAGGTTGTTCATTCTCAAAGTCGCGTTGCAAGGGGTGGCCTGAACCTGACATGGCTTTGGGCCCAGTGCTATTTATGTTTGTTCCTCATGTTTTCAGGTATGAGTTGGAGTTTAAAAATTAGGGGCGCCTGAGTGGCTCAGTTGGTTGAGCATCTGACTTCGGCTTGATGCTCATGAGCATCATGATCTCACGTTCATGGGTTCAAGCCCCTCCTGGGGTCTGTGCTGACAGCTCAGAGCCCGGAGCCTGCTTCCAATTCTGTGCCTCTTTCTCTCCCTGCCCCTCCCCTGTTCACACTCTGTCTCTCTCTCTGTCTTTCAAAAATAAATAAATGTAAAAAAATTTTTTAAAGTAATTCGTATTTCACTGCTTAATTTGATAAAAATCATTTGATATTAGTTATGTCAAGTGCTAAAAAGAAAAATTTCAATGATATCTGCATGATAAAGTAGCAGCTAAATGAAAAGTTATAGTTTCATATCAAGCAAAAGACTAAAGTTTACTAAAAATAATTAAGAAATTATTTTAAACTTTTCAGCAGCTTTACTTTTGCTGGAAAATAACACTTTTGAGTGATTTCTTAAAAAACTAAGCTGCATTGCTATTATTATTATATATTTATATAATAGGATTTGTCCCCTGTCTGGAATTTAGTTTCTTTTGGCATTTCCCCCCTCCTTCATTTCATAGCTCTCTTTTTTTTAAATATGACTTTCTTAGTTCATGTAATTTTTTTCTATTTAAGGATTTAAGTGATTGTCACACTTTCTACATCCTACCTGGAAGAGAATGCCAGTTGTTTTAATTTTGTCATTTTGATAAAGGGAAAAATCAATAGTACACAGGGATTTTATATGTTTGATGTAAAGCTTTAAGGAAGGAGGAGCATGTCAACATCAGAAATGAAGATTACTTCTCTGGTCTAAAGAAGACTGACACACTAGGCCATTTATCCCGAAGGGGGTCTCAGTACAGGGAGGTAGCCAAAATGAAATTTTTAGAAATGGACTACAATGCTGGGGGCAATGCTAATTCTCAGATTGTGAAACAAGAGCTGTTCAAATTCTTCTATGTAAAGTCAGTTGCTCCTCACCTTGTAACCTAAATCCCATGGTTTCTTTTTAGGGTCAAAAGCAAAGCTAAAGCCTCATTAGTCTTTTCTCTTTGGTCCAGCAGGAGATGTTAGTCAGAATAGTATAAAATGCTAGACTAGACCAAAGATCTACAGAGGGATTCTAGTAAATGGAAGAGATGGGTGGGATTTAAGGGATTTCTCCCTCGGACAGAGAGGGAATCTATTCTATGTGCACACATATATTTGGGTGGCCAAAGACGCTAGCGTACTAGTTTTCTATTGCTTCTGTAACAAATTATCATGAACAGTGGCTTAAGACAACAAACATTTTTTATCTTACAGTTCTATAGGTCAGCATATCTCCCTGGGTTAAGATTAAGATGTTGGCTGGCCTCCTTCCTGGAGGCTCTTGGGGATAATCTGTTCTGCCTTTTCCGGCTTCTAAAGGCCACCTGCATTCCTTGGCTCATGGTCCCCTTTCTTCAAACCCACAAGTGGTAGGTTGGGTCTTCTTCACATGGAACTTTTCTGAACCTCCTTCTGGCTACATCTGCCTTCTGACTGTAGCCAACAAAAGTTCTCTGCTTTTAAGTTTTCATATTGGGCCCACCTAGATAATCAAGGATAATCTCCCCATCTCAAGGTCCCTACTACAAAGTTATTTTTTCTGTGAAAAGTAACATATTTACAGGAATATTCTGGGAATTAAAATGTGGATATCTCTGGGAGACAATTATTCTGTCTGCGATAACTAGTTAAACCTCAATATCTATTTTCATCTTCTTCAAAAGTAGAACCTCCATGTTATTTACTGAAAGCAGAGAACATCACTGCTCAGAATGAAGACGATGCTTTCCAGCTTCCTTTAATATGTTTGACATGACTAAATTCTACCATGAGATATAAGTGGAAGTGCTATATGCAGCTTCGAGAAGCTGCCTTAAAGAAAGAGACCAATATTCTCTCCCTTTCTCTTTTATCCTTCCTGCTCACCAAAATGTACACATAAGAAATAAAGCTGGATCAGTCATCTGGGAAGAGGACACAGAGGCTGCATAATGAAGATGACAGAGTAATGAGATAAGAGATGGAATCCCAGTTGGTCATGGAGTTACCATATAAACCCTGTGATTTTTAATGTGAAGAAAATTAACTTCTACCTTTCTAGCCTCTGCTAATAAGGGATCTTGATGCTCAGTCAAACATACTCATATCAAATGCAGGGTGCAATGACATTGACCATTCAAAATATGCAAAACAAGATAAATAGGTAAGAAAGGAGAAAGAGGGTCTTGAGATTTCTCCAGGCTTTGGCCAGCTACACACACACACACAAAAGGCATGGTAATAGCCGTAGTATACAAAACAAGAACAAACAAAACAGAACAAAACAAAACAAAACCCTCAAGAAGAAGGTATAACCAAAGAGACACAATGGAGGTATAAAGTTCAAATATAGCAGCCTTTCCCACTGTAAGAGCCTGTTCATTACTTTTCTCTGCAAACTTTGAAAGAGTCAAATTTTAATTTTGAAAATGAAAATCTTACCAGTTTTCCCTAGGGGAAGAAAAGGACCCCAAACTCTCAGTGGCTTAAAATAACAAAGGCTTACTTCCCACTCACTGTACATGTTCCACACAGGTCAGCAGGGAGCACTGCTCATTTCAATGATTCAGGGATTCAGGCTGAGGGAAGCTCATCCTAACGTGTGCTTCTTTGTTCATGGCAGCAGGAAAAAGATGGGGAATCATACACTGACTTAAACATGGTGCTCAGCATAGCACTCTATTCACAATAGCTAGGAGGTGGAAGCAACCCAAATGTCCATTGGCCAATGGATTAGTAAGTAGAATGTAGTATACTCACACAATGGAAGATTATTCAACCTTAAAAAAGAAGAAAATCCAGGGTGCCTGGGTGCCTCAGTCACTTGAGCGTCTGACTTTGGCTCAGGTCCTGATCTCACAGCTTGGGAGTTTGAGCCCCACATGGTGCTCTGTGCTGACAGCTCAGAGCCTGAAGCCTGCTTCACATTCTGTTTCTCCTCTCTCTCGGCCCCACCCCCACTCATACTCTGTCTCTTGCTCTCTACAATGGAACACTACTTGGCAAAGAGAAAGGCAAAGAGAAAGAATGAAATCATGCCATTTGCAGCAACATGGATGGAACTGGAAGGTATTATGCTGAGTGAAATAAGTCAGTCAGAGGGAGACATCATGTTTTCACTCATATGTGGATCTTGAGAAACTTAACAGAAGACCATGGGGGAAGGGAAGAAGGACAAAATAGTTACAAACAGAGAGGGAGGGAGGCAAACCATAAGAGACTCTTAAATACAGAGAACAAACTCAGGGTTGATGGCGGTGTGTGGGAGCGGGGAAAATGGGTGATGGGCATGGAGGAGGGCACTTGTTGGGATGAGCACTGGGTGTTGTAAGTAGGCAATGAACTACAGGAATCTGTCCCCAAAACACACTTAACACAAAAGTATGTTAGCCAATTTGACAATAATTATAAAGAAAAAAAATTTGTAAAAAAGGAAGAAAATCCTGTCACATACTATAACATGGATGAAACTTGAGGACATTACACTAAGTAAAACTGGCAGTCCAGGCAGACAAATACTGCACAACTTATTTCATTTATCTGAGGTACCTAGCATAGTCAAATTTCTAGAGACAGAAAGTACAGTGGTGCTCACAGGGGCTAGGGCAGGTGGGGAGAAAGAGAAGTTGCTTAATGAGTACAGAGTTTCAATTCTGCAAGATGAAAAAACTATGGAGCCCTGTTTCATAAACATGTTCCTGTGAACGTGCTTAACACTACAGAATAGTACACTGGAAAGAGGTTATGACTGTAAATTTTGTTATGTGGTCTTTCCCACAATAAAAAAAATGGAGCTCAGAAAAGACAAATGACACTTATGTTCATATTTAATTAGCCAAAGAAAGTTACATAGCTATGCCTAACTTTAAAAATGGCAGGGAGGGAGAGGCACCTGGGTGGCTCAGTCATTTGAGCTTTTCACTTTGGCTCAGGTCATGATCTCGCAGTTCATGGGTTTGAGCCCCACGTCAGGTTCTGTGCTGACCGCTCTGAGCCTGGAGCCTGCTTCTGATTCCGTGTCTCCCTCTCTCTGACCCTCCCCCACTCACACTCTGTCTCTCTCTCTCAAAAATAAATAAACATTTTTAAACAATAAATGGAACAAAGTGGAACGACATGAAATGAAATAAAGGCAGAAGAGAGAGAAGGATAATCCCATTAGAAGTCAAGCTGACACAGTTGATAAATAGTGCTGATTGTTATCACAGTCTCCTCTTCTGGGAGTGAAATATTTATTTCCCCCTCCTTCCTGCAACCCAAATGTGCTTATTCAATCCCTTTCCAGTGAAGAGAACTCAAAAGCCTCAGTGATGACATCAAGTTCAAAGCCCAGGATCTCTGGGTGATGTGTGGTAGTCTTTATATCAGAGAATAATGGCCTCTGCAACGGGTCCATGTGCATCTCCTCCTGATCCAGGGACTGTCTCTCCCTGTGGTGGTGCAGCAGGATCAGGATGATGTTAATAAATATTCATATAAAAACAGGCAGAATGGGAAGCACATGGCAGTGACTCGCCTATTAACAATTCTGATACTAGACTGAGCATAAGTTTCAGCCTCCTACCCCAACGGCGAGGAATTTTCCTTGAATAGGCTTCGTGTAAGTTTCCTAGGAGGGGCTCCCCTGTCTATTCAACTCCATGGTACTTGGATTTTCCCTTTGGGAGGCTCCTCCTTTTCCATTACCTTTCTGGGCCTTGTCTGAAGTAGGCACTGAAGAATATATCTGTCTTAGAGATAGAGTAGTTTTCTCAGCAGCTTCTCGTCCATCAGAGGTAGGGAATCTAAGGGTCATTTTAAGTCTCAAATAGCCATAGTGGCATTTAATCCAGGTTGGCGCCTCTTTTAACAGTATAACCGTCTTCCAAACTTAAATGTGTTTGACTTCTTACCTACGCCTATGTTTCCTTTCTGGACATATGCCTTTGTCATATTTCTGTGTTCTCTTGCCCCAGTGCCTGTCTCTGTCTCCCTTTTCCTCTCCCTCTCTGTGTTCCTGTCTCTTCTCTATCCCTCTTTTTCTCCTTCCCTCCCTCCCTTCCCTTCTCTTCCCTTTCCTTCCCGGTAGGTTCCTTGAGCCTAGTAGTGAGAATACCTTTCCACCTGAACCATTTCATGTTATTTTGAACCATTTGGTCCAATTGAAAGGAATTTCAAGCCAGCACACCCTACCTAATACATGTTCAGTGAATTGATCCTTGCTATAAAGCTGAGTTTTAATAGTCCTTTGTGGCTCAAAGTATCAATTTTATCCTTTAATGTTTGGGTCGAGAAGCAGTTGCATTTGAATCCTTGAATTTGCAGACTCTCTAGTCTCTCCTTTTTATCCTTACAAATGCGCCAATTCTCCAAACTTATCTGTCTCTTATATTTTGCCAAATGCAGTTGATAGCAGCCAGTTAAATGGGAATAATTTCTTCCTTTTTTTTAATCTACAGGAGTCTTCTTTTTTTTTTAATGTTTTTTAATTATTTTTGAGAGACAGAGAGACAGCGCGAGCAGGAGAGGGTCAGAGAGAGAGGGAGACACAGAATCAGAAGCAGGCTCCAAGGCTCTGAGCTAGCTGTCAGCACAGAGCTCGACACGGGGCTCGAACCCACGAACTGTGAGATCACGACCTGAGCCGAAGCCAGACGCTTAACCGACTGAGCCACCCAGGCGCCCCAGTAATTTATTCCTTAAAGTTACGTAAGTTAGGTAATACCTTTGAATTTACTGCAGGCAACACATTTACCAAATGTTTCACCACTAAAAAATCCAACCCTCCAGTCTTCAGCAATGGTTTCTTTGATTTTCTCTGACCAGCTGTTAAGTCAGTGCCACATATTTTAGGCTTTATTTTATTATTAAAGCAGTACCCCCAAGCTCTTGGGTTCTAAGTTCTATGTCACTTTGGAATAAAATAGATAATCCTGTGGTAACAAATCCCCCCCAAATATCAATAGCTTAAATAAAAGGTTTATTTTCACCTCTGTCCCATATCCATTGGAGGAGACTTCACAGGGCTCTGTTCACAGCGGTCACTCAGGGACACACATAGACAGTCTGCATCTAAATATCTGCTTCTATAATCACAGATTTAGATGGAAGAGAGGGCACCCCTTAAAGCTGGAAATATTTCATAAACAACACTAAGAGAAATGCTATAGCTCTGAATTCAGAGGCAGGGAACAGGACCCATTGCACCTGACTTAAGGAGGAAGAGATACATTTACGGAGTCAATGGCTCATGGACAGCAGGGAGGACTAAAGAAATAGACTTGACATTGAACTTTCAGAAAACTCCCCAAAAGTCGTACCCCAGAACCAGGTCATCAAAGGAGCTGTGCTCTTTCTGCAGTTGGGACCCCCTACTAGTGTCAAGCCTCCATGATAATAAAAATACTTTCCCAACAAGGAAGCCACTGTTCCCCATTCCAGTCCACACCACACCTGCTACGGTGTATGTTTACAGAGTGGATGCAGGGAGTCCTGCCCATCAAAACCCACAAAACTGGTGCCTGGGACCTCTGCTGATATTGTGGCAGGAAAACAGAAAGCAGCAGACACAGCAGACGTAGCCTAGAGTGGCCGCCTCCTAATCTCCACTTGCCAAATTTCACACTAGTGCATCTAATTGGCCAAATCCAAATCGCACCCAAAACCCAAGCTGCAGTGGCATCTTGGATATGCTTTTTAGATTCTACCATCTACAGTACAAGGAGGCCTACTACAACAAAGATGGAGTTGAACAAGGCAAAATATCCTGGCATTAGGCCATAGTTTAGGGCAGCACATTCTACAGCAACAACAACAAAAGTGTTTGTAATGGTTATCTCTGTCTATTTTAAAGTAATTTTAAGAGGTTTACACTAAACATTCGTATTCAGGCCCTTAGGGATTCAGGGAAAGTTAAAATTTTTCTGTGTTCTCTTTTATAATCTATGGGGGTTATAATATACTTTCTTCAAACAAAATATGTTAAGTAATATGCTGCAGGCATACGTGCATTCTCAAAGTTTACTGTCTCCACTTTTCACACCAATTCTATGAAGTAGTATATCAGTTAGGGATTATATTCAGCTGCATGTCACAGGCACCCACCTACAGTGGCTGGAGCAAGCATGGTGTTTATTTTCCGTGCATTAAAAAGTAGTAGAGTGGTACAATCCAGGGCCAGTCAAGGCCTCGGATACCCATCTTCCTCTTTCATCCTAGACTTGTGGCTCTCATTCCTTTGGACACAAGCTAGATGTTCTACTTCTGGACATTACTATCAACTTCCGGGATGGAAGAAAGGGAAGAACAAAGGCAGAAGGCAGTTGCAGGGCTGCGTCTGCCCCTGTCCCTGTTACAGGCAGTGTTTACAGCACTACCTTGTGACTTTGGCACACACCTCATTCACCGAAACAGTGTCATGTAGCAACTTCTCTCTACTGGGGAACGGGAGAATTAAAGAAATTATTTTTGTTGTTTTGGCCAGGCCCATTGCCAAAGTCAGAATTCTGTCAATAAGACAGAAGACTAGTGTGAATACTGGTCGGTAACTAGCAGGGTCTGCCTTGGATAAACACTATCACCATTTTACAACAATAATAACAACAACAGCAACAACAAGACAGAGTTCAAAGAGGTTAGATAATTTGATAGCTCAATGCTTCAGATTTTGAGTTCAAGCCTTAGGACTCCAAATTCAGGATTTGGGGATAAGCATTTATGTAAAAAATAGTTAAAACTTCAGAACATTTTTGACATATATATAAAGAGGTAAATTGGATTATTCAGAAAA
This sequence comes from Suricata suricatta, assembly GCF_006229205.1. Taxonomy (NCBI): domain Eukaryota; kingdom Metazoa; phylum Chordata; class Mammalia; order Carnivora; family Herpestidae; genus Suricata; species Suricata suricatta. The sequence continues at coordinate 68,283,384 of NC_043706.1, read as the reverse complement.
ATTTTTTTTTAATTTGTTAAAGGTTCCAAAGAACAGAAGTGGGAATAGGAATAAGAAAGGGGGGGAAAGGATGAGATTTTCTGTGGGAATAACATAATCCCATGTTTTAAAAACAACAATAAAAACAGCAACAACTCTGTGCTTAAAAGTAGCCTTAAAGATTATGCCACGTTCAGGCTAGTTTTCCACTGCTGGGTAAAAATGTATTGCTTTGAGAATTATGATAGTTATTAACCAAGCTAACCTGAAAAACCATCTCCAATTGCCATATGGTGTTTTCCAGGATGATTCTCATTTCTCTAAGCCTGGATTTTGTTTATTTGTTTTCACCGAGAAAAAGAAATGATCTGCTCTGCCCGGAAAGGCAGGACCACTGTGAATAATGACAGGAACGGGGCTGGTGAATGTTTCTTGCAAGATTCCAAGGATTCTGAGGTTTTAAGGAAATGCAGAAGACATTGGACATGGGTAGCCAAGCTCCCCAGCTTACAAGGCAGGGTGTGGTCCTGACTGACATGGTACTGGCGACGGCAGTAGTCTACAAGAACGTGCAACTCCATCTGAGAGATCTACAGCAACCCCTAACTAATCTCTGACACTTTGCAGCTTGTGGCTTTTCCCCAAAAAGGAAGAGATGTGTCTTTTCTTTGCTGGGCCTTTGCCGTGAAGCTTCAGGAGTCCCTTCCCTTAACTTTCACCTGCCTGAACATGGCTGGATCTTGGCACCAGACATGCTATCAATCTGGCAGAAAGGGATGGCTGAACAAATGTTGCCCAATCCCTGGTTATAGCTACTTAGCATGGCTAATTCATCCCCAAATAATCATCTGGGAGCTACAAAGAGCAAATTAATTACACTCTGATGCGTTTAAGTGGCAGCAACAAGAAGAAGGAGAGGTAGATAACACAGAGATTGAACCTGAAAAGGACAGGCATTGGGAAAACTGTGTAGAACACAGGTAGGGTAAAGAATGTGCACACAGATTAAATTTGACGGAAGGCTGGGAAAAACAAGTTGGTTCCTGTTGGAAGATCACAGAATGCCCTGGCCCCCTCGCTGTTAATGCAATTACAAGGTATGTTTGTTTGCACAACCACTGAAATAATAAAACACTGAAAGGGTGTGGTTCGTGGAGCTTTAGGCAGGTTAGGTTCCCTCTGCGGATGTGGGGCCAGGGAATTTAACCTTATCAGAGGCTCAAGGAACAGCCTAGAGCGCTGCCTGGGAAGACAGGAAGAGGCGCTGTTCTAGGGACCTCAGGGTATACAGTTTTGGGGTTTCTTTTTAATGTTTATTTTTGAGAGAGAGAGACAGAGCACCAGTAGGGGAAGGGAAGATAGAGAGGGAGACACAGAATCCGAAGTAGGCTTCAGGCTCCGAGCACAGTGCCCGACGTGGGGCACGAACCCACGAACTGTGAAATTATGACCTGAGCCGAAGTCAGCTGCTTAACCAACTGAGCCACCCAGGCACCTCCATACAGTTTTTAATGACCCTTCAGGCTCCTTGAAAGTCAAGGAGAGGAAGAGTCAGCATGGAGTGCCAGGCAAAGCTGGAACTGAGGAGAGATGATGCACAAGCACAGAGTGAGGCCCAGGGTAGGGAAATTTCACCCACAGAATTGTGCTCCTTCTGTAGAAGCCTGTTAGGGAGGCAGCAGCCTTTTACATCATTTGAATCTAAGTACTGGCAGTCAGCAAATAGTTGTTTAGAACTAAGGTCGAGTCTAAAATTCTCAAATTCTAGTACAAGAATCATAGGCGAAACGTGTTTGAAGTGCAGATTTTCTGGTCCAGTCGTGAAAAATTCTGTTTCAATATGTTGGGGGTAGGGTCTGGGAACCTGCATTATCCTCAGGCAGCTCCTGGGATTTGGGATTCTTGGCTCTTAGACTGTGCTGGTTACTTGGTAAAATTAAACATAGTCTCTTTAAAAGTTAGCATCCAATCAAACTAGAGATTGGACTGATAAAAATACAAACAAAATTCAGTATTCCTTTGCTATCTCGCCAGTTGTTTGTGATGTTGTTTTGTTATACTCCTGAATTCATACACTTCTGGAATTCTTTGGCTGATTTCCTGAAGAACAATAATTTATTCTGGGATTACAGTTATCAGAAGCAATGAATATATAGATTCTAGATATTAATTCTCCAGCAATTTGCCATTAATTACAGCAAAACCCAGCCTGTCCCTCCTTGAAAGAGGGAAGTGACAGATCAAAAGGGAGGTGACCTTTTCCCTTCAAAATTTCCTTTCAAGATTTGAAGATTAAGCACCTTCCTTCCAGAGGAAGAAAATACTAGAACCCCAAAGATCCATAAAACTCATTAGGGCTGTGAAGTAGCTTTAAAGATTTTTCACCAACACCCATCCTAAAAATACATTTCAAGTCACAACCTAGAACACACACACATACACACAAAGACACGCATGCACATATCTATATATGTACATGTGTAGTGTGTATGTTTATGTGGGAATGTATGAATAATGTTAACATTTTATAAACCACTACTTACCTTTACCATGTGAAACACTCTATTATTTTCTATGCTCTGCCCTTTCTTTTCTTTTCCCCTCTCGTTCTTTCTCTTTCTTTTTTTAAAAATATTTTTAATGGGTTTTTTTTTTTGTTTTGTGTTTTTGTTTTTTTTACTTCTGAGAGACAGAGAGAGACAGCATGAGCAGGGGAAGGTCAGAGAGAGAGGCTCCAAAATCTAAAGACAGGCTCCCGGCTCTGAGTTAGCCATCAGCACAGACCGATGCGGGGCTCGAACCCGCAAACCCGCGAACCGTGAGATCATGACCTGAGCTGAAACCGGGCACTTAACTGACTGAGCCACCCAGGCGCCCCATCCTTCTTTCTCTTTCTTAATGACAGTCATGATAACCACCAATGGCTTTGTCCTGCTGTTTGAAAAATGCTGAGGTAGGTTTAGGATTCCAACTGTTTTGAGTAGGAAAGAAGTGGAGAGGAATTGGAATTAGAAAAGAAGTTTGTTCACCAATTTTTCCTTCTTTCTTCCTCAAGCTGTAAGCCCCTTCATTTATCCATTGTCTGTCTTCAATAAAATAGTTTCATCTTTTAGAGGAAGACTTTACTGGCTTAGAGGTTGTTGTTTCAAAGCAAGAGAAACACTCAGCAGAATATACTTCCAAACAAATGAGTCTTTCCTTCTTACCACATAGAACTTGTCTCCTCTCTGTCTTACATGTGGCATGCTCATTTCTGCTTATGTGTCTTTATCTCCTAATCTGGAATTCTAGCTACCCACTAAATCATTCTTTTTGCCTACTCCTCTTTCCTCCAGAGGTACTTATTTTCTCAGACCTTGGAAGCTATTGAAGGTACAGGGAGAACCCTCTATTCCCTAATGTTCTGCCCAAGCAGGTCCAATACACTTCAAAGGAAAGAGAATTGATGCTGTTATTCATTTCACAACTAATCTGTTATTTTTGTCACTTATAAATGAACTAAGAGGCTCAAATGACCCAAGGCTCCCACAATCAACTTTCTTTATCCAACGACCAAGTTTTTTTTCATTGCAGCTATTTTATTATGTGCAGGTAAAATAGTCACAATTTTGTTTGTTGTTGATTGTTTAGCCCTGAAAAATATAAACTAAAGAAGCCAACTTTGCACTTATCATCACAGAGGGATAAATTCACCCTTGACTACCTTTGGTGTGAAACCTTTTCATCTCTGTAAAGGAAAAAAATTTCAACCTGGATTACAAGTGCTACCGAGCATCCTTCCACACATATCTTATTAAAAATATCTTTCACTGGCTTTTTTCTTAACCACCAAGCATTTTGCAAATGAACTCTCTTCCAAGACAGCTCCATTATATCTTTTATGGTAAAATTATTAACCCCAAAGTTCATCAAATTCTCAAACAAAGAACTGGTTTTATTTGAATAATTTTTAGTATCTTGTGATCCACTGAATGCCTGAAGCAAGAAATCTATCAAAGACAATTGAAAACATGTCAAAATGATCAATTTGAAAAACTGGGCGATATGAGTATAAAGAATAGTAATAATGGCAATAGATTGAAGCATACCAAATACATAAAAATCCCATGAGCCCCTAAAAATATTACAAAAAGAAAGTCATTGACCACTTCTGGAGTTTGCAAGGATGCCAATTTGTTATTTTGAAAATTAAGAAAAAATCTAAGCATTAAAATTAATTATTTAATGACATTGTTTAATGCATATTTGCAGCCCTCTGCATGACCAAGGTGAATTGGGCCATGTTTGTGGTGTAAGACTTCAATACCTTTTCCTATGATGAGAACCTTTGCCTTTTACTATGACTATGAAACTGACTTGCCTAATTTTGCTTTTTCTGTAACTTCAAAAGAATGAAATTATTCCATATGGCTTTTGCATTTGACTTCTTTCATGTAGCATTTTGCTTCTGGTATTCATTCATGAAGAAATATTTTATTCCTTTTAATTGCTAAGTAATATTCTTTGTATATGGTTACCATGATTTGCTGACCCATTCGCTAGTGCTATCCCGGTATCGGCTGAAATAATCATATTGTTTTTCTTTCATGTATTCTATTATTATGGTGAATTACACTTATTGGTTTTCAGATGTTGAACCAACTTTGAATTCCTAGGATAAACCTCACTGGTCATGATGTCTTATCATTTTAAATGTTGTTGGGTTTGAATTACTAAAATTTTGTTCAAGATTTGTATGTCTATGTTTATAACAGATATTAGTCTCTAACTCTCTTTTCTTCTGAGGTCTTACACCAGTTTTAGTATCAGGGTAAAACTGATCACATAAAATAAACATAAATTGAGAAACATTAAATCATGCTTATTTAAATGTTTCAAATGTAAAATAATCTGTTTTGATCTTGTTCATTCTTTTTCTAATTTCCATAACAAATATATCCTATTCATCTTTTAGCCTAGTTTGAAGTTGGCTAAATTAAAATAAACATTAAAATAAATTTTTTTAAGGTGCACCTGGGTGGCTCAGTCAGGCCTCTTGGGACTTCTGCTCAGGTCATGATCTTACCATTCATGAATTCAAGCCCCCAGTAGGGCTCTGTGTTGACAGCTCAGAGCCTGGAGAGTCCTTCAGATTGTCTTCATCTTTCTGCCCCTCTTCCACTTATGCTCTGTCTTTGTTTCTCTCTCTCAAATATAAACAAACAATTTTTTTTGAAGTTAGCTGAATTAGTGATTTGTAGTCACAGACTTTAAGATAACAAAGCTAAGTAATTGTAGAGATTATTGTCACTAGATACCTAGAACTGGAAACTGAGACCCTTAGAAATTGCCACACTTTCCAGAACAGGGTATCTTTCCACTCCTACAGGTCTACATCAGGTAACATTCATTACAAGCCTTTGTGGGTAGGAAACCTATAAAGTGCCTGCTGTGCATATACTTATACTATAAAGTTAATGTGTCCATCCTTAATCTTTTTCCTGCCACTAAAGGCCCACTCTGTTCCTAGTGACACAGTCCAAAGAGTGAGCAGCAAAACAATGAAACTCCAGGACCCTGTGGCTTGGAGGTTACTAGTTGAACTGGGCATGCCCAGTCACCAGGCAGATTTTTTCGATGAAGTGGAAACTACAACAGCGCTTACCGTGTGGCGGAGGTGGGCGTGCCCTCGTGGAATTTAGAATGTTGCCGCAGCCAATGGGGCCTCGCAGCCGGCTGCCGGGGCTCCTCATTGGAGGAGCGAGAAGGCGAGCGAGTAGAGGGCCCCTGGAGGGAGCCGCGGAGGTGCAGGTCGGAGAGGCCGGGCTACGCCGTGCCCTGCGCGTGAGCAGCTGCAGGGGCAGCGGCAGCATCCAGCGGCCGTGTCTGCAGTTCCACCCGTTGCTTTACTTTTTAGCTGCACGAACGTAGTCATTATGCCGAAGAGAAAGGTAAGTCTTACCAAAAAAGATGTCAAAGGCCTTCAAATTGTGCTTACAGCAGATCTTGTCATTGCAATGGATTGCGCGGAATGCGCTTGGTAGTAACTCGGGATTTGCGAGTCTTTTTTGCTTGTTTTCAGATGCCTGTTGCAGACATTCCTCCTTTCCTCCCTCCCTCCTTCCGTCCCCTTGGATTTCTGAATGTTACTTTCTCTCCAGCGACGCGGCTTCCCTTCTTTTTTGAACTCCTACTAGCTGGAATGGTTTCCACCTCGAACAAGAAGCAAAAGCGCTTTCCATTCCTCCTTCCAGGAGGGGAGTTTCCTCTTTGAAACTGCCGGGTTGTGGAAAAGCAGTGATTGGGGTAAAACAAGTCCATGCACAGAGAGATCGAAAAAAATAAATAAGTCGGGCAGATGTTGGGGTTATTCCCAGGTGGGCCTAGCCCAGGGCTGGGCGCGCCGCGTTGGCTCTGAGGCCAAGAGAGAGGGAAAGCCATGTTTAAAATAGCACTCACCCCCCTGCTCGCCTCCGCTGCAGACCCGTATGTACCAACTCCAGTGTCAATCAGGGCTGGGGACTGCGCAGGCGGGGCCGGGCTGCCGGGACCTGCCCGCAGTTCGCGGCGGGCGCGGCGGAGTTAGCCACGCGCCGGACGGGACGGCGCCACTGGCGCCCACTCTGGCTGCCAAGGGCAGGGGCCACCGGGCCCACTGGTGACCCAAGCGCCACACTCAGTCAGGAAATGCGGGGTGCGCGACCTCCCGCGTCCCTCGGTGCTCACTGGGAACTGGGATCATTTTCGTCTCAGCTACGGTTCCTTTTGGACTATTACGTCCCCTTCCGCGCGGGTCCCGGACACCAAGTATCGCACATCGCGACTCACGTTTACGTCGGTGCCAGGCTCGGTGCCCGGCTCGGACCTTGTCATGGCCCGGGGGAGGGAAGGGGAGGCTGGCCCCCACCCTGAGGAAACGGGGGTGTGGCGGCTGTTCTGAGAAAATGCTTTGGACCCTCCCACCGCCTGCCAGCAGTGTGAGCCAGTGAGTGTATTAAATTTGAGGCAAAATTACAAATAATATCCTGCTTTATCAATTAAAGACTGTGGTCTGATTGGTGTAAGTGAATGCGTTATTTTAAAATATCGAAGTTTTAAAAATACAGAAGGTTTTGTTTTCTAATCTACCATTACCAAGAATTTGGTGAAACATGTGTCCTCCACTTTTTAACAATATAACAGAAGTGTGTTTTGGTTTTGTTTTTTGGTTTTGTTTTTTTTTAGAGTTTATCATGCACATACTATATGCTTCGTATTGTGGGAAGGATTTGATTTGCATTATATATTTACTCCTCAGTACACCCCATTGAGCTGGGGCTTAGAGACATTAGCTACCCAACATTTCACCAACCAGTAACTAGTAACAAAGGTTTAGTTAGATACTCTAGGTTCAGAGTGTTATTTTCTAACGTTATTCACCTATTTTTTTTTTTCATTTAGTGGTGGTAGGTCATGAGGAATTTAGGAAATGCAGAGATTCCCAGCCCCAGAAAATGGATGGCATATTAAGAGTACTAATACTTGAGATTCATTATTTAAATGGAATGTTTATGAAAGTGTTGTTTTTCTAGCCCTATTTTACTAGAACTAGAATATTTAAAGCGATGCCACCATATTTTGGCATTTTATGAGGTTTAATGACAGGGTTGGGAGTTTAGTAGTCAGATTGTTAGAGTGAATTGGTGTCATCCCCTTTACTGAAAATTATTAACAAATTTAAATGAACAGTAACTTAGATATGAACAAACCTATTATTATAATGGACCCGAATGTGCTGGAGTCCTTGTTAAAGAGCCAGAATTGGTAAAATCATTAGTCTTACCTTCCTTTGCTGTCCACCTCTCTTAAGGAGACAGAAGGGAAGAAAAGAAGAGGAACTGTCTTTTGGTTTTTATTTCCCTGGAAGGCAAGACCACCACCCCCTGCCCCCTCACCCCCCCCCCCCAATGAAGAAGCTAGCCAGCCATCCTGGGACTAGAGGCAGACCTGTGTACAAGCACCTGAATGTCATCCCTCAGGACATCAGAGTAGTCTTCACAGATGGAAAACCTGTCCTTGATTAATAAGAAGGCTCTTCATTTGTCCCTGGAGCACAAAGTTGGTATCTGAAAGGAGCAGCCACAAATTAAATCTAGCTAACATGGCCATCCCATCTATCAGTCAAACCTTAGAGCTGCCTCATAGACCCTGAGAGTTTGCTGGAGCTTACATTGGAAACCACTCTCTTTAGGTAAAGCCTGCCTGGATGCAAAGAGAACTGAAAACAGTCGATGACTAGCTCTTCGAGATAAGTAAAAGCTGGGGCAACTGCTGAAGCGTTTACATAGTACTCCACATTATTTTTCTTGAATAAAGGGACTACCTGTTCTACATTATAATATGTTTTAAGAAAGTGCCCCACAATTTTTTTTTGCCATCTTGGCCCTTTTTTTTTTCAACATTTCCTAGAAATCAAGAAAAGTTATTTAATGAACACCCGCTTAGGCTGTTGTGTAGAGTAGGATCTGGAATCCTAGCACTGCTCCAATAATTGTAGGGATACCTAGTTTGCTCTCATGGAGCTTATATTTAATTCATTGAAGCTGCCAAGAGTAGTAGACACAGAACACTTGAAAAACATTAGGACTGTATATATGTGCCAGACTATATAGTATAGGTATAGATTCTAAATGCTGTAGGACTGATAGGAATAGCAGGTTGAATTTGGGCTGGTCTTGCCAGTGTGGGTAGGACTCAGATATGTACAGAGCAAAACCGAGTCATTTTCTGTTATCAGGCATTTCAATGCCTCTTCTGGTTGTATCTCAACCAGACCTCAGCTATACAACTTAAAAGCCATAATATCCACATTAATATGCAATGTTCTTTTATTTCTCAATCATATCTTTGTTTTATCTTTGTGGTGTGATAGTTAGAGCTATATTAAACCGAAGGGATTTTTTTTATAACTGCCATAGAATTTTTGAAGCACTCAACAATAAGGAGTTCTTTAGTTAACATTAAATCTCTTTCTGAATTTGTAAAATATGAATGAAGTTCAGTTTCCTGTATATATTACCTAATGGGTGATGGGTCACCCACACCTATTAATGGTGAGTCGCATAGCAGGGAAAATGATCATATGCATGAATGCAGTGGTGGTGAGATAATGAGGAACTGAGTTCTAGAATGTTCTGGTCAGACAGCTGTGAAAGCCTACTGTGGTCACGTTGTTAGGTGATGATATGATGTTCTACAAAGAGGTACTGGAGCCAATGAGGCCTAGAGTCATAGCCTGGCATGATTAGCAACGGCAAACACATTTTCACATCCTTCTTTATATTTTTCCAGTATCTCATCACTAGAACTATTGGAAATAGCTAGTGTATCACATCAGAAGTTCTCTGATGAGGCAGTTGTCCATGACTTTGGAGTGTAAACATTAGTGTTTCTTTACATACCTAAAGGCTTAAGGAAGAAAAGGCTGTCTGTCTCTAGGTTTGAAATTTGAAATTAGGTTTTATCTCTTTTCTTAAACTGGAAAGGCCCAATAGTGCTGGGCTTGGCACAGAGGATGCTTATTCATCCAATATTCAAGGTTTCTGATTAATGTTTCAAAAGAATATCACATGTCAAAACACCAGAGACAGACTCTGGAAATGAAAATACAGATGAATGTGACGATATGAAAATGAATATTTCAGTATGACAAAAAGAAAAACCGATTGTTAACAAAATCTAGAAACTTAAAAACTGGGAAAAAGATATTTGTACCACATATTACTGAAAAAAGTTTGCTATTTTAATAATATAAAAGAGTCTCACATGCCTGTATGGAAAAGAGGCATATCCTCATCAGAAACTAGCCAAATAGATAAAATGTTTAAATTTGCTAGAAGTCAAAGAAATGTGTATTTTTAAGAATAAGGGGATATGATTATTTTAAAAAACCAGTCTGGTAAAAAAAGATTGGAAGTATCGCTGCTAAGTGCTGAATGACAGCAGTCAAGCAATGTGGATGGGAATGTAATTTCCTTTAAAAAAGGGGGAACTTTATTTGAGGTATGATCTGCTCCCCATAATATCCATTCATCTATGCAAATCAAAAATTTTACATTCATTTATAGAGTTGTACAACATTGCCAGAATCCAGTTTTGAACCATCTCCATCCCTAGAGAAACCTTTCTCGAGTTGTTTACAGCCAGTCCCTGCTCCCACCCAGTGCCAGGCAACCACAAAGCTACTGAGATTTGCCTTTTCTGGAAGTTTTATATAAAAGGAATCAAACAATATGGAGTCTTTTGTGTCTGGTTTCTTTCAGCATAATGTCGCTGAAGCCCATATGTGTTGTAGCATGAATCAGTGCTCCGTTTTGTTTCTGGTGCCCAGCGATCTTCCGTTGTTCACCCGTTCACAAATGGATGGACATTTGGGTTGTTCCAGTTTTTAGTTATCATGAATAACGCTGCTGTGAATATTTATATGTAAGTCTTTCATGGGCACATTTTCGTTTCATTTGGGAAGTTTCCTAACTGTAGAACTGGTGGGTGGTATGAAAGTCTATTTTTAATGTTTTAGGTAACTTCCAACCTGTCTTCCAAAGTGATTGTACATACAATCAATGGATGAGGGTCCCAGTGTGCCTTTTGTCAGTTTTAGTTTAGTTTTTTTGAAGGTTTTCATTTATTTTTAAGAGAGTCCAAGCAGAGGAGGGGCAGAGAGAGGGGGACAGAGGATCCGAAGCAGGCTCCATGCTGACAGTGGTGAGCCTGATGCAGGGCTCAAACTCACAAATCACAAGATCATGACCTGAGCCAAAGTGGGACACTCAGCCGACTGAGCCACCCAGGCACCTCTGATATTGTCACTTCTTATGCTTATAGCCATTCTAATAAATTTAATTTATATCTCCATAATAACTAATGACGATGTGCATATTTTTGTGTGCTTTTAAGCATAATGTATGTCTTAGGTGAAATGTCTATTCAGATATTTTTGCCCGTTTTTTAATTGGGTTGTTTTATTGGGTTGTTAGAGTCTTTTAAATATTCTAGCTACAAGGCCTTTATTAGCTATGAGATTTGTAGATACTTTTCTTCCAATCTGTGGTTTTTTGAAATTTGTCTTAATGATGCCTTTTGAAAAACGGAAGTTTTTAAATTTTGATAAATCCATTTTTAGTGTCATGTCTAATAAGTCTTTGCCTAATAGAGTCACAATTATTTTCTCATGGAAGTTTTATAGTTTTACCTCTTATATTTGGTTCTATGATCCACTTTGAGTTAGTATTGTAACTAATGTGAGATAACGGTTTAAACTCTCTCTCTTTCTGTTTTAAAATTTTTTGGCATGTTGATAGTCAGTTTTCCCAGCACCAGTTGTTGAAAAGACCATCCGTTTGCCACTAGGTTGGTTAGATACTCATAAATGTGAAGATTTCTTTCTGGGCTGTCAGTGATATTCCATGGTCTATATGCCTGTCCTTATGTCAGTACTGCATTATCTTGCTTACTGTGGTTTTATAGGAAAACTTGAAATCTGGTAGTGTCAGTCCTCCAACTTTGTTCTTCTTTTTCAGAGTTGTTTGTGTATTACATTCTTTGTATTTCCATATAAATTTTAGAATCATCTTATAAACTACAAAAATACCTCCCTTGACTTTAATAGGGATTGAATTGAATCTGTGAATCATTTGGGGGGTAAATAGCCTTTTTAACATACTGAGTTTTCCAGTTTGAATATGAAAGGGCCTCACTACATGTCATATGCCATCCAGAAATGCTTACTGAGTTTAATTGAGTTAATATTGATATGGGACCTTTGTTTGAGTAATGGCTCCAAAATGGCATGGTTGTACATTTTATTCATTCATTCACTCATTCCATGTTAAATAAACATTTATTGAGTATCACCTTTATGCAGAGTATCACTGTATTGGGAGAATGAGTGAATTGGCTTTTTTTCCAACCCTTTTTGAAGTGAATGAGTAAATTCCCTTATTTTTAAGGAACTTTTAGTCTGATAGGGTAGGTAGTATACGTATGTAAATATTTGTAATTCATGTCAAGAAATGATAATGAGCCACAAGAAAAGATACACATATTCAAAGCTTTGGCCAGACCAAATGTCCAGAGACATTGTCCACTGACAAGAAGTTGTTTGGTTCAAAAGGTTGGAGGTTACAGCTTTTTTTTTTTAATCTCAAAAAGATCAGTGCTCATTTGTTATTAAAGGTGATTGGTCATTGGTTTTTCTGTGAAGTCTTGCTTTCTTTGAAATATGAGGAAGTTAAATTCAAGACCTGTTAACAGTTGAGATTAGATTTTATGCAGTAACTACCTCCCTCCTTAGTGCCTTTCTTTTAACTACTCTCTTGTATTTTCATTTTTTTTTTTTTTTACTCTCTTCTGTTAAAGGTGTTTGTCGGACAAGCACCATGTTTCTAAATTGGGACACATTATTTAATTACCTAATTTAGAATTAACTTTGTAATCTTCCTAATTTGACTTGACCATGAAATATATGATGGCTCTGATGTTTTTTGTATCCCGTGCATCTAGTGCAAGTAGTATAACTGTTTGTTGAACAAGTGCATGAGTGATTCATTCCCAAGGGAAGAAAGTAGTTAAGTTTAATTATTTCATACGCTTGTTGAGGAGGTAGTCCAGTATGGCTCTGACATGTATTAACTCTATGATTTAGAGCACGTTACTTCACTTCCCCCTAAACTTCTAAGTTCCTAATTCTCTAAGACTCAGTTTTCTCATCTATCAAACTGGGATACAAATATGCTCTACCTCATTGGGTTGTTGGAGGAATTAAATGAGATGGTGAATGCAGAGTACTTAGCATAGCACTTGCCATGTGTTAAACACATGGGGTGCTCACTATTGTGGTGATCATCTTTTCAATGATTCAGAGAACAACAGTGAAATAATAGGCTTAGAATAAGCACCGTGCTTCCATTTTGTAGGAGGATAAAATGGCTTGCACAGTGGATAGGGAACAGGTAGATCACACAGTTTAATTAACTGCAGTTACAGAAATAGATGTTCAACATCTGAACGACAAATGTAGTGTTTTTGAAGGAACATAAGCTTTAATCTGGTGCATTTTTACAGGGTTGGGTTTTTGCAAAGAAAAAATATGTTTAAAAATATCTCCATGTAACGTTAAAATTCCCTTGGCAAATCAGTTACAAGTGATCCTCTTTTCCTGTATTTTCCACCTGAAACACTGCTTTTGTTTACACCAAAGTTAAATATATTCCAGTTTCCTGCAGGGTACAATTTGGAAATGGTGACTGAAATAAACACCATTTAAGCTGTCTGCTTTCACAGTACCTAGTATGTTGAAATATGATGTTAGTCTCCTGAGTAATTTAAAAATCAGTGTTGAAGATAACAAACCAAATCAAAATGTTGAATTCCTTTTTCCCTGGCTGCTTATTTTTTGTACATTTCACTGTCTTCTTAGAAGCGTTCAGTCAGATCGAGTATTGGTTCCTGGTCATGGTATTTATTGAGTCCAGTGTTATTATATCTTGTGGACACATTCAGAAACAGGGCCATTTAGACATACCTAAGGCAAATGCATATTTGATCACACATAAAGTAAATGATACACATATTCAGAAGTAGGGAAACGAAAAACAGTTTGAAATTGGTTGCAAATTTAATGTTTTAAGGGAAACATAGCAGTAACCACATATAAATATATTTATTACTATTAAAATTTAAAGAGCTACCATTTATTAAATGCCTGGATGTACCAGACCGTAGCTATTATATGCTTTATATTCATTAACACCTTAGTTTAAACCTAAGTATGTGAAGCTAATAGAAACCGGGAGACATGGGAAGTATTATGGTGTAATTTCATATTATTTTGTGTTATTCTCACAACAGTTATGTGAGGCTGTTCTCATCTCCCAGATAGGATAATGACAGCCCCGATGAATCACACTTAGATGGCTTTCTAGAACTCAGGCACTGTTCTGAGCACTTTGCATTAATGAATGGAATCCTCCCAACCACCCAGTAAGGTACGTACTCTTCAAACTGCGGCCTTACACAAGGCCCCCATGATGAGAAATGGCCCAGCTGGGATTGCAGTCCTGCCAGTCTGGCTCCAAAGCCTGTGCTTTTAACTGCCCAGCCCTGCGGCCCTTCTCATATACAGAAGAGAATATTGGGATTTAGTAAGATTAAGGAATTCCCCCCAGGTCACACAGCTAGGAGGTAATAGATCCAGAAATTCTAACCAACCAACCCTCTTTACCCCAGAATTTTGCTCTTAACCATTATCCACAATACGTCCCATAAGTGGTTATTTCTAGGAACCTCATGTAGTTTTACTTAAACGAAGATGTCCAATGAATGAAACAAGGAAGAATCAAGAGTTACATATATACGTAAATGTTCCTTTGATTAAAATGTTATCTTTAAAAAAAATTAAATTAAAAAAAATGTTGTCTTTATTAAGACATAGGCTGATGGCCATTTTTTCTAGGTGCCTGTACAAGGTACCCCAGAAGTATTGTTTATGAGCATGCCCTAAAGTTGACCTCAGGGTCCAGGTCTCTGCTTCTGAGAGAGGCGCGTACATTATCTGAAGCCTTCTGGTATGCCGGTAACCAATAGAGTCACATACAAGATATTTATGTATATATGAACAATTTCCTCACCGAAGTATTAATATCTTTGAGTGTAGAGAGTCTAAGACTCAGTATTTCCTCAAATTACAATAAACTGCTGGATTTATTATTTCCAAGATATATTGTCTAATTAATTTGTTCTATATAGGATAATAGAGATATTCTCCTGTGATCAGAAACACATAAGTACACTTGCATATTATACAATATATTGAGAGATTGCCACGTAAATATTAAAGTTGCCATTACTTAAGCATTGGATTTAAAAAATGAGTAAATGCTTTTGTTTTTGGAACTCTTGGAATAGAATAATAGCTTTATAATTTGGAAAATCTATTGAACCTAGGACTGAATGGATTTTTACTTCAGAATTCTGGATTACCAGTTAATCAATGTTTAATTACAACATTTATTTTTTTAATTGTTAATGTTTATTTATTTTGAGAGAGAGACAGAGTATGAATGGGGAGGGGCAGAGAGGAAGACAAAGAATCCAAAGCAGGCTTCAGGCTCCTAGTTGTCAACACAGAGCCCCATTTGGGGCTCGAACTCATGAACTGTGAGATCATGACCTGACCTGAAATCGGAGGCTCAACTAACTGAGACACCCAGGCGCCCTACAAAATTTATTTTTAAAAGGTATACGGTAAAGTGATATTATTTTAAAATTATATTTTGATTATGTGACCCCATGCAAAGATAAATACAAAGTCTACCCTGGGTTCCTTATTCATTTTTCTTTTCTTTTTTCTTTCTCTCTCTCTTTGTGTGTGTGTGTGTGTGTGTGTGTGTGTATAAGCTGTGATTTTTTACAATACTAGACAGAATTCTATTTTGTAGGAAGTCATGAGTAGTACGCATGGTGTATGTAGACAGTAAACATACCAAAGATTTGAGGTGATCAAAATGTGAAGCTTTGAAGACTCCTTCTGAAGTTCTACATTCCATATAATACATTTTTAAAAACTATATTCTTTTTATTTCTCATTTCTTTCCTTTACCTCTTAATTATAATTTTTAATTTTATTATCCCCCTTTTTGTGGCCACAGGTCAGTCACATCAGAGCAGGCTGATTAGTTTTGCAAAAATACAAGGAACATCATAACTGTGCTTACCATTTGCTAGAAATTAATTCATACCCGGGCAAATAGGAAAACACAGTAACCATCTGGAAGCATCCCTGGTATAAAAGTTGGAAGACGTGGGTCTAGTGTGGACTCCACGACTCTTTACCAGGGGGAAGTCATTTGACTCTTTGGACTTCTACTTTTCGTCTCTAAACCGGAAACGTTAAGGTTACCCTTGTGTATTCCCATGGTATTGAGAGGATGAAATACAACAATGTAAAAGTACATTGAAAAATGTAAAGTGCTACAAAAATTTAGAAAGGATTTGGTGTTTTATCTTGTTTTCATAGATAAAAATACTTTTATCTGTGTGTGTAACCATTCAGAAACCTAGAATAGTACATTTGTGTGCATCTCAAGATACGGTATTTTTAATGGGAAATTGTTTATTGTTATTCCAAGAGGCTCACCAGTGAGGCGGAATGGGAAACACTCCACGACGTATTATGTGCTCCTTGGCTAGATCTACAGATTAAAATATTTCCCAATCTGGAAACCCTTTGTTTTTCTAGCATCTTAGATCTGTACCTAATTTTGAAATCAGAAAACTAACACAAATCACTCTGAGTGGTGTAGTAGTAAAGAGAATGAACTCTGGGGGCACCTGAGTTGTTCATCAGGTAAGCGTCCAATTCTTGATCTCAGCTCAGGTCTCCATCTCAGGATCATGAGTTAAAAGCCCACACTGGGCTTCATGCCAGGCATAGAGCCTGTGAGAGAGAGAATGAACTCTGAACCAGCCTACTTGGGTCTGAATCCTAGGTCTTCACTTACGGGCAAGTTTATCAGCTGGGTAATCTTGAGCAAGTTACTTACCTCTCTGGTCTCGATTCCTCATTTATAAAATGGACATGATGCTAGTTTACCAACTTCACAGGATTGTGGTGAGGATTAAAACATTTAAACTGCACGAAAGTACAGTATACATTGTTTATTGTTGTTCTTATTATTATTCTTATGAGTCCCTCGTCTCTTTCACTAGTACTCATGAAGAAACTTGGGCAGAGAGGAATGAGATGTGAGCCAGACTGGAATTCAGGCTTCTGACGTTAGCCAGGTGCTTTCCAATTGATATAAACTTACCTACATGAAAAATGTCACTCAGGTAGAAGAGGCAAGTCAGACCAATGAGACCTGTGAAATATTTAAGACTATTTATTTCGTTAAAGATATACTTCCATTATTGTATTATGTATATTTATGCTCATAAAATTTCACTGAACATTCTAGAACATGACTTATTTTTTATTTTGGTTATTTTTTGTACCTGAATATAATGTGAGATAGTTGCTATTTATTTCAGTTCATCCAAAGTCTTCTAAAGCAGAGTTCTTAACTCAATTATTTTTATCTCTAACAACAAAATAAAATTTTGAGAAGACATACTAGCCTGACATAACATTAATAAATGTAATTTGGGTTTATAGAAGTTGATGAAATTAATAGACATCAGCAAGGAAGGAGGTAGCAGAGAAATTTAATATTAGTTTGATTATTAATCCTCTCAAAATGATCTCTCAATTTTAAGTATTGGGTTTTTAAAGACTATTTTACAAAGCAGCACAAGTTTGGAGGATCCCAAACATAGACGTTCAGGATGAACGAAAAACAATCATGCTAATGTTAAATAATGATTCTGTGGCTTTGAATAAAAATTGTAGTATCTGTTTCATGCGTCATAGGAATATGTGAATTTGGGGCACCTGGGTGGCTCAGTCAGTTAAGCATCTGGTTTCAGCTCAGATCATTATCTCATGGGTTCGAGCCCCACATCCGTCTCTCTGCTGTCAGCGTGGAAAATACTGGCCAGCAAGTTAGACAAGAATCACCTCAAAGTAATACCTTCCTTGGGTTAAAAGAAGTGATTATTGGTGTATTTGCACTGTTACACAGGCTCCCCACTTTCTTGCATTCGCACGGACAACCAGGAGTGGAGACTGGATTTTTTCTGTGACCACTGGAAAACTGCGTACATAGTGTAGGCCCTCAGGTAGTGCACCTCACTTATAAAGCAATAGCCCTTGTCACTCAAAGTCTTAGAAGAAAATCTCTTAGAGCTGACACTTACCAATCATTAAGACTTTTTGGAACTTTGATATAAGGCCCAGCACTTGTTGCTGAGAATCCGGAGCCCTCCCCTTTCTTCTCTTGTGTAGCTTAGGAGCCGGGCACAGCCCTCACAAGTCCAGCCGTCTGCCACACCCTCCATGTCTCTCTGCTGTGAGAAGTCCACCGGCTCAGGCTGTTTGAACTGTTCCCAAGCAACTGTTGAAGGGTATAAGGAATTTCCCATCTCCTCTGGTATCTCCCTGAGTTCAGACAGAGAAAATTTGGCTTCTTCCCACGGCCACCATCGTCACCACCACCAGTGCCCCTCAGTCCAGAGGTAACTGCTATTTATTGGAAGAGAAACTTGGCAGTTGGGGGATTTTTCATGTTGATTCCTTATGGATTGTCCGTGGAATAAAAATTCAAATTTCTTTTCTTGATTTCCTGAAAGGTCTGCTGGTCTTGCTTAGTCTGCAGTTGTGCCCCTCAGTGCATTACTGTGTCCTCGGGCGGGCTGAGGCACATCCGTGTAAGGAAAGAATGGGGCTGGAACGGTTGGTCAGCTGCTGAAGGAATCTGCTCCCTGGTGCTCTCCTCCTACACTAGCGCCAGGAGAGTTCTGCTTCCGTGTGGTGGTGCTCTTGGCTTCCCGTCTTGCCCCACCCCAGCGCCTTCATATCAGATGAAGCAATTATAAATGTCTTTTGTTTGTTCACTTTTTTTTAATGTTTATTTATTTTTGAGAGAGAGAGAGAGACAGAGTGCAAGCAGGGAATGAGCAGATAAGAGAGGGAGACACAGAATCTGAAGCAGGCTCCAGGCTCTGAGCTGTCAGCACAGACCGCCAACAAGGCTCAAACTCACAGACCACAAGATCATGACCTGAGCCAAAGTCAGACGCTTAACCAACTAAACCCAGGTGCCCCTGAATAGTTCTTGAGCAGAAAAGGAGGAGGCAATATATAAACTGGATTTACAAGCCATTTAAGAAGTACAGAAAAGGCTATGCGTAAACTTAGTCATGGAATTTGTGTTAAGAGCCCTGTTAAACTAGGCTTAATGGAACAAGTTTGCCTTTAGTCTTTTTTTCCCCATTATTGGCAATATTTTTATTTGAGAAAATTTTAAAAACAGAAAAATCCAGAACATAATATAACATACTCATTTACCCACCTCTCAAATTCACAAATTTTAATGTTATCATTTTGCTTCAGGTTTCTTTTGAATAAAATAAAATGTTGCAGGTAAAGTTCAAGTTTCCTTAGAAACATCCCCTTAGTCCTCTTCATTTATCAGTCTCCCTAGAGGTAACCATTATCAGGAATTTGTTGTGTATTCTTCCGGTTCATGATTTATACTTTTATGGTATATATGTCATATATAAATCCTTCATGTTGGTTGGTGCATGTTTTAAAATGTGTAAAAGTGTAATCATATACATGTTATTCTGTTTTTTCCTTCTGTCACTTGACATTATAATGGATAAGTATAATTTGTTTAGGTATATTGTGATTAGTAATGTATTTGGACTTTTTCTAATGACTTATTTTGTGTTTTTTTTTTAATTTGTCATTTGTTCTTTTCTTTCCTTCCTTATTGTTAAAACTTGCTTAATTCTACGCCTCTTGATTTGGAAGTCTATACAGCCTGTTTCTTACGTTAAAAATTTTAATGGCTATCTTTAAATTTTAACAAAATCTAAAATGATTCTGTGACTGTATCATCCTCCAGAACAAAGCCAAGACCATGTTTTACCTTCTCATCTGTTTGTCCTCTAATTTTTTTTGTGTGGTGGTTATGGTGTAAAACTATGCCATTCAGTATGGTAGTCTCTTGCTTGTTGTAAGGCAATTAAGCAGTCTTTAAAAAGAAGAAGCTGACTCTTTTCAATTTTAATTTAACCACCTTAAATTCAAAATTTGTATTAGATACAGTTTTGGAACAATTTAAATATTTTTGGAACAACCCAGATGTGTGAAACTACTATAAACTTGATGAAATCCAAATATGGATCAGGTGAGAACCTAGCATTTGTATGGGGATATGCTGTTAAGTGTTAAGTATGTGCTGCATTTTGAAGATTTGCTGTTGAAACTTTGTGAAATATCTCATTAATAATTTGTAAGTTGATTACATGGTGAGGTGATAAAATTTTAGATAGATTCAGTTAATAAAATATCAAAATTGATTTCATCAGTTTTTTTAACTTTTTTAATGTGGCTCTCAGAAAATCTGGAATTAACATGTTATATTTCTGTAGGAGAGCACTAGTCTAAGATTTCTGTTGAAACTTTTTTAAATGCAAAAAACAGGTATTATTATTTACAGGTAATAGTTAATTAGATTTGCCTGTTAATTAGATTTGTATTTTATACATCTTACGTACTTTGCTTTCATCTGAATTCATTTTTCTAATTGTTGAATTTGATTCTTCAGTTCCTTATTGAAAGGCTCTGCTGATGGCAAACTGTCTTAAGTATTCTTATTCTGAGATGTCTTTAGTTGTCCTTCATTCTTTTTTTTTTTTAAGATTGTTTTGAGACAGAGAGAGTGAGAGAGAAAATGTGAGTGGGGGAGGGGCAGAAAGAGAGAATTCCAAGCAGTTCAGAGCCTGATGTAAGGCTCAAACTCAAGAATCTGTTAGCTCATGACCTGAGCCACAATCAAGAGTTAGATGCTTAACTGACTGAGACACCCAGGCACTCCTATTTTCCTTCATTTTTATAGCCTTTCTTTTAAATTTTTTTAATGTTTTATTAATTTTTGATACAGGAGAGACAGAGCATGAGAGGGGAAGGGTCAGAGAGAGAAGGAGACACAGAACTGGAAGCAGGCTCCAGGCTCTGAGCTAGCCATCAGCACAGAGCCTGACGCGGGGCTCGAACCCACGAACGTGAGATCTGACCTGAGCCGAAGTCGGAGGCTTAACCGACTGAGCCACCCAGGCGCCCCCCCTTCATTTTTAAATGATAGCTGGATACAAAGTTCTAGGTTGACAGTTATCCTCAACTTCTTGAACATTACTTCATATTTCTTAAACTTGTATTTGCTGGTGAAAGTAATTCTTTGTAGGCAATCC
The DNA here is from genome assembly GCF_006229205.1 of Suricata suricatta. NCBI lineage: Eukaryota > Metazoa > Chordata > Mammalia > Carnivora > Herpestidae > Suricata > Suricata suricatta. The sequence continues at coordinate 68,262,534 of NC_043706.1, read as the reverse complement.
ATCTTTTAACTCTGATAACTTCTGTTTTTTAAATGTTTATTTACTTATTTTGAGAGAAAAAGAACATGCATGCAGTGAAAAGGTAGAGAGCACCGGAGAGAAAACCCCAAGGAGGCTCTGTGCTGTCAGCACAGGGCTCATTCTCACCAAATACAAGATCATATGACCTGAGCCAAAGCCAAGAGTCAGGTGTTTAACTGATAGCCACCTAGGCACCCCAAACTCTGATAACTTCTAAGATTTTTCTCACTTTACTACAGTTTTACCACAGCATGTTTCATGGTATTCATTTGTTTTGTTTCCATTTGTTCCTTGGCATCGATTTTTAATCTGGAGACTCATGACTTTAGTTTGGGAAAATTCTCAGCCTCCATGTCTTTGCCTCAGATCTGTGAATGAGACCTTTCTGTTCGACTACGGTTCTCTACTCTCTTGACTATTCTGGGTTCAAACTGGATTAGCCTAAGTTTCCTTTGCCTGGGAAATGAGTTGAGAACCCTCTGTCCTGGATTCTTCAGATCCCATCTAACTCGCCTCATCCTTCCCTTCAGCCCACCAGAAGGTTGAAGTACATCTGAGATCATTGCCACACACACCCCCAATCCCCGTGACCCCTTTTGTCTTTATTCCTCACAATCCCTTGGGACAAAAACCTTGGCCTTCTGCTTCAGTCTCTTTATACCATGCCCTAGTTTATGTCTCCAGCCTCGTGGCTAAGTGTTAATGGTAGACCAGGTGTGTGATAAGACAGCCTGAAATGATAAGTCTTTTGAAATAGTATATCTGTTACTCTGTGCAACAGAAACAGATGACACGGTTGTAGGGAGTCTTTATGTGCTCACCTATAAGGTTCTGTTGAATATAATTTGATATTTAATCATTTGGAATACTCATTAAGATACGTTTCATTGCATAGCCTCTGTATAACAATTCACCGTCTCTGAAATACTCTAAACATTTCGCTTGATCATAAGCATGACACTTGGCTTTCAATGTCTTCATCCTCTGTCATTTATGGATGAAGAGACTGAGCCAGTGATCAGGTCACTGGCCCAGATCACAGTAGCTCCTAGGTACAGAGCCAACACCCAGGCCCGGGTCCTGAATCGCATGCATGTTACAGAACCACACTGATCCCAGGATAAAGAGCAGTTGGCTTGTTTGGACTAAATTTTGTTACATGCTTGTTAATAGAAAGCTCTTATGGAGAGATTGCCAGAGAAACCATCCTTGCCTTGAGTTATAGCTCTTCACATTTCCAGCCTTATGTTCATTCATCTGAAGCCATCAATGTTTTCGGTTATACTTGCATTTTTTAGGTGGCATCTTTCCAGATTTCTTTTTTTTTTTTTTCAGTAATTTGCATCTGACACAGACATCATTAGGTCAGTGTTTCGAAAGTGATGTCTCAGTTGTATCGCTGTCACTAGTCAACTGTGTAGAAGAATCTTGAAAATTTTGTCCCTAACATCCATTTTTAACATTTTCTAATGTCCATTAGCATCAGAATAGTTGTGTGCTGCTGCCTTAAATGCCCACCAGTTACAGGCGGATTGAAATCTACCAAGTGGCCTAACCGGGTATGAATGAGAGCTTAGTACTTCTTGACAACAGAGGGTCTGGTTTGTGGCCAGAAAGTCGAGTTTGCAGCATGGAATTGAGCAAAACCAAATAGCCCACCTAGGGACTATCTTCATATGCTCACACTTTCTGAGATTTTGCTGTCTCCAACTTGGCTGGCTAATATAGCAAGATAAGAAGCGCTGTTTCCCTTCACGATAGAGAAGGTTTCAGGCAAGAGGAGGAAATGGTTGTTTGGGAAATAAGAAAGAACTCCGTGAATGTGGGAGGTTCTGGGGGAAGGTGAACAGACAGACTCTGGGTTAAAGGTTTACTGTGTCCTCTGCCTTGAAGAAAAGCTTTTGACTTTCTAAAAGACTTTATATACTTCTGGCCTATGTTTTACATGTTATTTTATAATCTAAACTTTTATAAGTTTTATTTATTTGTTTGTTTTTATATTTTTTTTACTTATTTTTGAGAGACAGAGAGAGACAGTGCAAGCAGAGGAGGGTCAGAGAGAGAGGAAGATACAGAATCCAAAGACAGGCTCCAGACTCTGAGCTGTCAGCACAGAAACCGACGCAGGGCTCGAACCCACGAACCATGAGCTCATGACTCAAGCCGAAGTTGGATGCTTAACTGACTGAGCCACCCAGCCCCTAATCTAAACTTTTAAACTTAACATTATTTCATGTGGACTTTCTGTGTATTCCACATAGCTGAACTTATTTTAATCCCATTGCATTAATAATTACATAATTTCCTTAAATATGTTTGTTATTTACTGATCCTGTGAGGAGTTTCGACTTAGTCCATATTAGAAACAGTACAAATAAAATGGTATTTTTACAGTCTTTCTTTGTGTCCTGGTTCCAAAATTGAAATTACTAGATCTTTGTGTGTCTTTCTCGTGTTGGCGGTTTGTTTTTTGAAAATATCATATTAATTTACTGTGACACCAGCCCCACCAAACAGTGAGTTTTATGATCTTTAAAATTTTTTTCTCATGTTATCAGCCGAGGTATTACTGGCATAGCGGTTTCATTTTGCTAAAGCCAAATATTATGGCAGATGTCAGTTTGCCGCTTTCTCTTGGAAACTCTGTTATTCATATCTTCTGGCCATAGAGATTGGGTATTCACCTTCTACTTTTGTGTGGTTTTAAAATGTGTGAAATCGTTTAATATTCTAACTAGGTTAATCATTTTCGCCTTGTATACTGTCTTCAGCCAATATGAATACAATGGGATCTGCAGTGTGTGTCACATAAATCTAAGTATATTTTTCCCAGAGTTGTGTGCCCCCTATAAAATAGTCAGGATTGAGCTGTATCAGAGTGGGCAGGTGCTGCCCCAGGGGTGCGGATCGAAATTAGGAAACAGACTAGCCGGGGTGCCAGGCCGTTGGCTGTCCTGCCGAGGCTGGGAATTTGGTCGAGATGCTGGAGTTGATAATGGAAGACTAACAGTCCATGACACATTCGTCAAGTCACATCTAGAGATGGGCTAGACATCAAAGCGAGGCAAGTATGGAACAAAACTGTGTGCTCGGCTGGGCTTTCTTAGCATCCTGCTCTCATCTTAGAGAAACGGAGTCACTGCAGCATGTGGTGGCTTCCTGGCACCACTGCCTCTGGCTCCTGGGTCCCTATTCTTTCACTAGTGGTGGGATCATCAGCAATCAGTAAAAATTGCTTAGGGTGAATGCACATTTAAAACGGGCTCATCTCAGTTCTTGCACCACTCCTATTTTAAAATTAGAGCAGTAACGCAGATAAATGCTGTGTGTGTGTGTGTGTGTGTGTGTGTGTGTGTGTGTGTATAAAATGTATCCTCTTACAAACTTACTCTTTTCCCCACAAAATATCTGTTGATTTATGCGGTCTGGAGAATTGAAAGAGCTGTTTTTTCAAATCTGACTCTTATGTGTGCTTTCCAATTTAAATACAATTCACTGAAATATTTTCTTTCTAGTCTCCAGAGAATACAGAGGGCAAGGATGGATCCAAAGTAACTAAACAGGAGGTAAGTGTATCTTTGACTTCCTGTGTTTAATTATTTTAACTGGAATTTTTTTTAATACTGTTAGGATGTGTGCATCTGAATGAAAGCAATTCTGAATGAAGCTGTTGAGACTACATAAACCAGAGATAAAAGTGTCACGATGTAGTATGGCTTGGCCTTGGTAAATTTCAGTTGAGATCACTGATGAGACATTTTCCCCTTACTGTGTTGTTTATGTTTCTACCTGTCCGTCCTGCTGTTTGTGAAAGTAGATACCGAGAATTCCTTCTGGGCAAAGAGCGAGATAATAGGTAAATTCATCAAGGAGAACAAAGTCTGCCTTTCACAGCAAGGAAATGAAAGACTGTTGATTTAATAAATTCTCCGCTCCAGTTAGTGAATTCTACATTTCTTTTTTATTTCTGAATATTTGCCTAATAGGAGTCATCTCTAAAGTCAAAAACTATAGACGGGCACACAAAATGTTGAAATACTGAACTTTTTTTTTTAATCAGGAAAATTCTTAGGGCTTGGGATAATTAATTAGGCAACAATTCAAAGAAGCTCTGTGTTAAAATACAGAAACCTCCGAAAAACTAAGAAATTGAGAGAGATGGTTGCATTTACCCACTGTGGTAATATCATGACCCTTTAGAAGGAGATGGATGAAAAAGTAGCAAATTAGAGGCTAACTCTGATGACAGCTGTTCACTTTTGCACAGAGCTTTACAGTGTGTGGAAAAACTGCAGCTCTTACCCTTGAACTTATAAACTAACAGAGGTTAAAGTGAGAGAGAGAAACAGTATCTAGTTACAGATTCTTTGATTGAGGGATTCATATTGTGGTTTAATAATTCAGAAGAGTTTGTCATGCATAGCAGAACCCCTCCACAAATTTGTACAAGGAAATTTGTTCTGCCAAATGGAAAACCTTTAACAGAATCTATAACTAAATCAGTGTAAAGGCCAAACAAACCAAGCTGCCTGTCTCCAAGGCCCCACTATCCATTGACCCAGCACTCAGTGTCTCACAGAGATTGGCAGGTGGAGTTTCTGATCCCAGGTCAAGTTGCTAAACACATGCTAGAACCAGCCAGAAAATGATAAGTGCTTGGATTTTCTTAAAAATGGCAAAAATGTAATTTGTAGAACAGTTGGCTAAGTATAACAGATCTTAATGTTTTTAGATTTGGACACAAAATACATTTGGATTTTTCCTTTAGGAACTGCTATTTAAATTGATCTGTCAGTCAGAAAACCTAGAAACCATTATACACAATAGATCTTGGATCGTGTAAACAGTCTTTCCTAGCCTTCTACGCAGAGCAACCAAGCTGGTGAAAATACATGTAAATGATTCTTACTTATACAGCTGTCTTCTACATATTATTTTAGCCCCAGAATTTTATTTATGTTACTTATATATATTATTATTTTTAATATATTTTTTACATTATTATATGTATTACGTTGCCACCAAAAAAATCTTTCTTAGAAAACACTCTTTCCCAGTCATTTAAGCTAAGACCAGATTAAAACTCATGATTTGTCTTCAGGACATCAACACAATTGTTTGAAAAGTGAAAAGGTCAGCCAGCTGGTGGTTTAGGGTAAGAACTCTCAGTGTATTGATTGATTCTCCCCCCTTCTCAATTGACTGAATTTTCTAGTTACGTCATTGTGTGTGCACGGCCTTCACTATAGTGAATAGATATCAGTCACAAAGCGGGAACCTGATTTGAAAATCCTCTTCCACTGCCATGATATTTGAAGGGCATGGGCAGAGTATAGTTTTTGGACAATAAATGACCACAGTACGTTAAAAGCATTGCCCCTGGGCGTTTACAAAGCCCTTTCACATGCATTATTTTACCTGATCCATACGATAATCCTGATATGAGGATAGAGCACATTCACTCCTCAACAGCAATGTATTGTGTACCTGTAATGTGCCACGCGCTGTTCCGGGCTCTTCAGAGTCCACAGGGAACCAAAGAAGGAGAAGCTCTTCCTTCATGGAGCTTCCGTTTTAGTGGGGGGAGAAAGAGAGCAAAATAAAATCATTGGATATTTGCTATGAGGAAAAATAAAGCCAGGAAAAGGAATAAAGAATATCAGAGAATTGCTTTTTTGGGTAACAGATATTATTTCCAGCTTTACGAGAGGGAACAAGGTCCTGAGAGAAATACATTATTTGCCACAGGTGTCACACCTTGTGTATTGCAGAGCCAGGAAAGATACCTGAGGCCTGATTCAGAATCCTCTGTCCTCTTGCCGCTTTTCTGGTCATGAGTCGTAAAAACATGGCTATCCCCTGCCTTTTCTCTGTCCTCTCCATTCCCCAGCCAAGACTCTGACCCAGTTTTGCAAAAAAGTTAATTTCTTTTTGGGTCCTCATTTATCTTTGGAAATGAAAAGCAAATTGACTTTTGGCTTTTGTTTGCAAGTACACATGGTCCCTGACGTGTGGTGGCTTGACTTCCAGTGTTTTGGCTTTACTGTGGTGCAAAGCGATACTCATTTGGTAGAAGCCATGCTTCCAGTTTTACTCTTTTCCCAGACAAGCTGCATGTGGCTTGTGACGCTGGGCACCGGCAGTGAGCCACAGCTCCCAGGCAGCCCTGTGATCAGGAGGGCGAACAACCGATACACCAACAACCCTTCCGTACCCATGCAACCATTCTGTTTTTCACTTTCAGTCCTGTATCCAATAAATTTCATGAGATGCTCAACACTTTATTATAAAATAGGCTTTATATTAGATGACTTTGTCCAACTGTAGGCTGATACACATGTTCTGGGCACATTAAGGGAGGCTGAGCTCTGATGTTTGGTACAGTAGGTATATTATGTACATTTTCAACTTAAGATACTTTCAACTTACGATAGGTTTATAAGGGTGTAACTCCATCGGAAGTTGAGGGAGATCTGTCCTTAGTCAGGCTTAGAAGCATTACGAAATCTATAAAAATAAACATGCTTCCAGACTCCATGGGAATGGCACATATGTTTCAAGCAATATTCAGCAAAGTCCAGTGATTCTACTTGAAGTCAGCTACCCCAGTGAACTTTGCCATAGAGAGATTAGACTTCCATGTTCTTTTGCAACCAAGACGTTAAAGTAAAAGGCTCTTTGTCTTTTGGAGTAGCCTTCACCAGAATTTGCTCCAATCCAGGGAACAATAAAGTAATCAAAGGCTTTTTGAAAATTTTTGTTGTGCCCAGCACCACACTGACAAACCCTCCCATTATTTGTCTCTGTAACTCTTGGTGACTAGTCATTCTGAAAGTCTTCTTTCCTCCTCTGAGAACCACTTTTGGCCACTTCTCCTGAAGATTCACAGTCAACAAATTGGGAGAAATTCTGATTAGCTCTTTCTTCTTGGTAGCCCTGCCCAACAGTCTGAGTCTCAAATGAATACTTAAAATTCTAGTGCTCCAAGGAGGAAAAAATAGCAGTCTAGTCTGTTTTATATCCAATAAATATAGCCCAATCATTTATAGATTTTAAGGCTGTGAAAGCTGATGGAACTTTTTAGGAAGGTGTACACGCTTGCATGCATAACCATGCTTCTGACTGTGAGTGAAAGGTTCATCTCAGCCTCCACTGTTTGCAGTGAAAAAAAATCTCTTACGATGGTTACTGGAAAGGAAATTTTAAGAAAAGTCCTTTTTTTATAGCATAGAAAGAAAAGCTGGTAAATTTTAGACAGAAAGTCGTAAAATGATTTTACAGTAAAAGATGTGCTTTTTAGAGACGGTTGGTTTAGACAGCCTGGAGAGGCAGACCTTGTTTTTGCATGAATTTCCGAGGCTTTTCATTTTGAAACTCTTATACTGAGCCTGAATTATAAAAAGATAGGGAGTTCTTCGGATCAGAACAGCTTTTGGGCCCTGCAGAGCAGTGCTTGCTTAGGTTGGAATGTTTCTGGAAATCCCAGAGGGCTCTCTGACACCCGCCTCTTCAGTGTGTCCAGGTGTTGGAGAAGAAAGGAGCAACAGCACCAGAGTTGGAAAATCTGTCACATGATTTGGCTTTACTTCAGTGAGATATTCCTCAGGACAACTGCTTGGTGGATAGGAAGGTATTCCGAATAATAGTTCATATATTGGTCTCTTTTCAGGCCCCAAACTAGATAGCAACCAAGTAGTGGCCTTAGCACACCTCACCACAAGTTCACACTACTACATGTTTCTGGTGCTTGCTCATTCTCTTCTCCTCAGCATTTATTGAAGGCCCCTGCTAGGCACTCGAGCTACAGAAATGCAAGAGAAGATGGTCTTCTCTTGGTGAGAAGCACAGTCGAGGTGCGGACATGAGATAGATGAGGTGAACTGTGAGGTGAGACCAAGGCGGTACACGTAAGTTAACATCAAGTGGAGAGGGGTTCAGATAAGGTCCTCTCACCCGTCTTGAGCATAGAGGCTGCCATATTTTCCTCCGGCGGGTATATTTTCTGAGCACTCTTCTGCCTGCTGTGCTTCACTTGGGAGATGGTGATGTAGTTCTTGAGGCCATACAGAAGTATCAAAGATGAGCTCTGTTTTGTAATTAGTGGATGCTCTTTTGCTCTTCCGTGTTTGAAAAGCATCTGAAGAAGCACAAGTTACCCACTTGTTGCCTGATTTAATCGCTAATCTTGTCTCTTCTTTGGTGATACCCAGTTTGCTGCAATTAACCATCCTGAGAAATGCAACACAGGATTTGGGTTCTGGTCCCTGTGACTTATGGATGCGTTATCATGAATGCACCCGTTAGTCCACTCATGATAATCCTAGCAGACACCATGGTATTTCCTGTGGAGTATGTGCTACAGGCATGCGTCCCGTACTACATGTCGAGCTGTACCTCCTCTCACCTGGTGCAGGGAGTGTATTACAGCCCCCACTCCACTGACACAGCCTCCTAGTCTCTCTCTCTCTCTTTTTTTAATAGTTTATCGTCAAGTTGGTTTCCATATAACACCCAGTGCTCTTCCCCACAAGTGCCCTCCTCCATCACCTCCACCTCTTTTCCCTCCTCCCCCTTCAACCCTCAGTTCATTTTCAGTATTCAGTAGTCTCTCAAGTTTTGCATCCCTCTCTGTCCCCAACTCTCTTTCCCGCTTCCCCTCCCCCTGGTCCTCCATTAGGTTTCTCCTGTTCTCCTGTTAGACCTATGAGTGCAAACATATGGTTTCTGTCCTTCTCCGCCTGACTTATTTTGAGTCTCTGCACATTCTGTTAGCTGGCCTTTAGTCCAGCTCTGATTTTACCTCAGGACTCCAGGGTTAAAATTATCCATGGAGGCTCTGGCCCTTCGTTTCCTTCTATAGTTTAAAGAGAGATGAGTTTCGCTTCCTCTGGCTATTTTCAGCAAGAAAGTTCTTAGATGTGAAGATGGCAAGAAATATTTCTTCTAGTTTGACCTGACCAGCTGACCTATGCTGACCTCAGCACAGCTTCAAGAATTCCATAATTCTTTGCAATTGTGGCATGGGTTCCTACTGACCTTTTTTGCTGACCTCCTTAAAGAAATTATTTGAAACATTTAAGCTATGGTAGGGAGGCAAAGTCTGCATAAGGCAGCAGGAATTAGGGAAAAGATTTGAGTCCATTTTTTCAGCACGTATTTTTGAGAATCTACATGCTAGGTGGCACGTATACTATTCTAGCAGAGACAGAGCAGTGAGTAAAACGGAGTATGGAGTATTTATTTCTGGAACACTTTTCAAGAGAGGCAGTTATACTTTCAGAATGTGAAATCCCTTGGGGAGCCATCTTTTGCTGATGGTAAGTAGAATATCAGTTCTGTATGCTTATTTCTGAAATGCCTAGAACCGTTTTTTTTGCTATTTTAAATTTTCTTTGCGGCCTCATTTGCTTAATTTGCATCCTTGAAGAGAAAAAGATTTCCTGAAAGATACTAATTTCAACCCAGTTTTTCTAAATTTTTTCAACTTCCAAATTAAAAGGAAAGATTTAGGGAACTTTTTACTCTATCTCAATCTTTCATTAAACATATGTATTTAGCAGATAAATAAATGCACTTATTTTGTTACAAGTAAGAGGAAGTATTTCTTGTGAACTCCCTAAGATTTATAGTCATTCTCCTTTCTAACACAGTAACAAGTCAGGGAACTCCTATTTTGGTTTCTACACAATTATGTAAGTCTTTTGTATTAATTTGTAAGGAACAAGAGTCAGACTGGAACTAGTTCTTAAATTGCTCATCGTTCTCCTATTGTCATTTGTATCACACAAGTAGACTATGGGTTGGAACCTAAATTAATCCTTTCTTTGTCTTACACACAACACCCTTAATTAGGAGAGGCCATTTCTTTGAATAGTATGTCTACACCTCTTTAGAAAACTTCTTGTTGAGTATTACAGTCCCCAGGGCACTTGAAGTATGTTTTACTCTGCTCACCTGGAGAGGAGAATGAGAGTCATACATTATACTCTTTCAACAAAGTAAGATATCAAGAATGAATTTTTAAAAATCAGCTGGGTTGCGTATAATAAAAGTATGTGTTTTTCCATTTCCTTTGTAGCCCACCAGACGGTCTGCCAGATTGTCAGCGGTGAGTACTTTAGAACCCCTTTGTCGTTAGTTCTTATGAGTACATATTCCCTCTGTTCAGGACAAAGCAGCAGAAGGAAGATTAAGGTGTTATTTCCCTTGAGTTTTCTTATTTCCTTTTTGGAAATTAACCCGGGTCACAGTCTTTAGCAAATGTGACCAGTGTTGCCAAGGAATTCACTTGATCAGATATGTCAGTGAAAAGTAGCGCCAGCCCCATTACCAGGAGGACAAAGCCCAGGAAGCTGTTTGATATTTCTAGATCTCTGAAACAGAAGAGGCACATTAGCAAAGTCCTACCCTTCTGATTCTTCATATGTTGTGCTAAAGTGGAGTCGAATTCTGATCCTCTCTCCATGGCTTATACTTTACTCAGAAATGTGCTGAAAGTTATCGGAATCCATGTGCTTTAGCCTTATTCAGAACTAAAGAATCTTTGAAAAAGTAGTGATTCCACTTTACCACTCAGAGCCTCCCTCTGTGGAAAGGAGAGACCAGGGTTAAGATCATTAGAGCTAGGATGGGGAGCTGTGACCGAGCCTTGGCCATGAATGGGCTCCAGCCCTTCTCACCAGTCCGAGCTCCTTGCTGGCTCTTGTGCTCCTCCTTGCTGCCCTGCCAATACACCAGCCATTACTCTGCCACGAGAGGTCAGCCTGACTCACTGGTGGAGGATGTTGGTCAAAATAGCTGCAGCCCTTGCCCACCCTGAGATGTGGAGGGGAAAGGCATTGGCTTCTTGGCTGCCAGGAGCTGCTAGCTACTTTGGTCTTCAGGGAGGCATGGATTTCATCTCTGCCAACACCTGTCCCTGGCACAGAATAAGGAATCAATGCAGAAAGGGCTATGAGGGCACTCAGAAGTTGGGGTTGGGTGAGGCAGTGGTTCGTGTTAAGTCCCAATTGAAAGAAGCAATATCAGAGCCACTGGAAAGATGAAGAACCGGGAGGTGCAATTGTGTGCATACACAGTTAATCCAGATTCTGTCGATGCCCCTCAAGATGATGCACTCTGTCCAATATTAACTTTCACCATGAACTTTCATGGTTCTGCAGTTATATTTTAACTTTCATTAGACTTAACTATAGATTGTCCTACAAGCCATTGTATTCTGTGGATCTCTGTCCCATTCAGGGAGTACACCTTGTAAGTCAAATAAAAATCAAAATTTAAAACCAAGCTTTTCCGGAGCACCGTGAACCAGTGAGGTCATTGCCCGTGGTGCTGACACAGAGCCTCCTGGGTGGCCAGTGGGATTACAGCCTGCAAAATCTCATTTTTTTCCTGTCCCATCAAAACACTTGAATGCTGAATGGAGGAGAGGTCTGTCTTCACAGAAAATATAAAAGCAAATGATTTGCTGTAAGTTGTGACAACAAATATATGTTAATACAATATATCAAAGCCTGGCATTACAAAATTTTTTAAATTCTGAAAACTTAGAAGTCATGCAAGCTGCTGTGTTTGGGGAACGGCTACAGATTCAGGGTGGTAAGAAGCTTAACAAAGACATCCTTTACTTTTCAAACCCACTTGTCCTTTTTTATTTGAAAAGTCCTGTCTAACAGCCAATCTTCTGGAATTGAACTGTCTGCAGTTTTACTTTATGCCCTTGATGAAGAGAGCCAGATTCAATATGAACCTGAACCACCTTCAGGCATTGGGGACGAACATGCATTTTTCTCCAGAGGGGTAGCCCCTGGGCAGGGTTTTTAAAAAACCATTCTCCCTAGTGTTGGGAGAGATATACACGTATTTCTTTTCTAGCTTGAGGAGAGAAATATTTGCCCTAAATTAGCTGTAGAAAAGCAGAGGCTTTAACTAGTTATCTTCCCCCATGTCCCCATGTGCCCCCTCCCCTCTTCTCAGCGCCCTGAAAAGCAGATCAGATTGAAGCCCTGTATGGAGGGGACCACGGCCACAGGGCAGGCAGTACTCATGGCAGCAAGGAAGAGAACCACATGAAGCAAAAGAAAAATAGTTGCCTAGTAGATTCCTTGGCTAAGTTTAAGAAAAATCTTAAAGTTTGGGAGCTAACAGTGGACACTTAATTATTACAATCATGTTCTTGAGAAAAAGCTCTACGGCAAATGAGCCTAGTGTCTGGGTAGGCAAGAGATTCTCCTCACCTTGAGCTGGCATTGGAGAGGATGCGAATAGGAAGAAGCGAGGCTGGGCTACAAAACTTGAAATCCACATCAGAGGTGGAAGGATGTGGAAATGATTTTGAAATACTTCACAGGCAGCGGTCTTCATTACCGGATGGGCTTTGCCTGCGATTGTGCTGTGATTTCTAGACTGTTGGGAAGGCCAGTGTGACTGAATTCATTGAGTCATTTGGCCGAGGGCCTGAGTCATTCCTCTTGCTGCTATGCTGTGATCAAAGGAAGTACAGAGACATCAGAGCTAGAAGCTTAACCCTGTTCCTGGAGAGCTACTCTGGACTGGGGCTTTTAAATCTCACCTGCTGTTCACTTGAGAACTCAGGATGAAAATAGTCATGAAACGCACAGATCTTTATGCTGTTACCTGATTCCAAAAATAGAATGAAATTTTTTTTAAATGAACAAAATCATACTCAAAATGAACAGTATCTTCTGCAGTCTTGTTGCGTTCCTTTTGGTCCTGAGGATTATCTTTTTCAGTATTTGTGTAATTTATCTTTGCAGAAACCTGCTCCACCCAAACCTGAACCTAAACCAAGAAAAACATCTGCTAAGGTAAGAGGCGCTTTGTCCCAGTCTTTGGCCTTTTAAACAATGAATAAGTTATAATTTTGTATCCAAAAATCCCCCAAAGAAAAATCACATGTAGTGATTCAGGCTAAATGTACTGACTAGGAAACTGTCACCATTGTTACAAAAGGCATAAAGCATAGTTTTATGCTTTCCCAGGAATGCGTTTCCCATTTGGTCAGTAAAGTCAAAGGAAGTCAGAGCCTGGTGCTCGGAGAAGCAGCCTGACCGGGAGGGGTTGGTAGTGGCATGCAGTTCACTTGGCGCCAAGGAAGGCGGGAGGCGGGCCCTGGTAACCCAGCTGCCAGGAGCTCAAGGCCTTGGGGGAGAGGGTCTGACTCCATCTAACTGGTCTTAGTGGCTTGGTCTGATGACTGATCATATAATAATTAACACTAGCCAACAATTAATATCAGCAAACATTTATATGGCTCTTCTACTATGCCAGACCCTGTTCTACTTGCTTTTCTTATGAAACCCTCACATCAGCCGAACGAGGTAGGTACACATATTCGGTTTTGCAGATGAGGAAACAAGCACAGAAGTATGAAGAAACTTGTCCCGGGGCGCCTGGGTGGCTCAGTCGGTTAAGCATCCAACTTCGGCTCAGGTCATGATCTTGCGGTTCGTGGGTTCGAGCCCTGCATCAGGCTCTGTACTGACAGGTAGCTCAGAGCCTGGAGCCTGTCTTCGGATTCTGTGTCTCCCTCTCTTTCTGACCCTCCTCTGCTCATACACTCTCTCTCTCTCTCTCTCAAAAATAAATAAAAACATTAAAAAAAAGAAAAAAAAGAAACTTGTCCCAAATAGCTTTTCCGTACTCTGCCCTTCAGAACATCATTGTGGATTGTTTGAAACGATGTGTATTTGTGGCATGAGTAGGTGATTCTAAAGCAGAACTCACCCCTGTGGCTTAGTCTTAAAATCAGGAACTTTTCAGGCGCCTGGGTAGCTCAGTTGGGCATCTGACCCTTGATTTGGGCTCAGATCATGATCTCACAGTTCGTGATTTCAAGCCCCGCATCAGACTCTGCGGTGACAGTGTGGAGCCTGCTTGGAATTCTCTCTCTCCCTTTCTCTCTGCCCCTCCCCTGCTCATGCACATGCTCTCTGTCTCAAAATAAATAAAACTGTTGTTGTTTTTTTTTAACAATCAGGAACTTTTCTTCACCTGGTGCTTAATTTTCAAGCACTTTCTCAGTCTTCTAGTCCCTCAAGCCCCAGGTCCCCCTGTGAAGTATTTCTCTTGCTGGCTCCTTCCCTGGCCTCGGCCTCCTCCGTTGCTTCCCACTGCTGGTGCACTCCCGCAGAGCCACTTCGCTGTAGTGAGAGAGGAGGCCCACTGAACACCTGCGGGAGGAGAGCCCCCGCCTTCTTCCCAGAGGAGAAAGTCTGCATATGCTAAGCAGCTCGTTACATTGTCACAGAGACTTAGTGTAACTCACTCGGGGTGCTGCAGACTGGGGTTCCCCTCCCCCTGGAAAGCCACCATGTTGGCCCTGGTTTTGCTTTACCTTGTGTGTGGACGAGGCTGACTGATTTTCACTGACATCACACCCTGTCTAACGTGCCTTGTTTCTCTCTGCTAGAAAGAACCTGGAACAAAGGTTAACAAAGGTGCTAAAGGGAAGAAGGAAGAAAAGCAAGAAGCTGGAAAGGAAGGTACTGCACCATCTGAAAAAGGTGAAACTAAAGCTGAAGAGGTACTTTCCATAAATACCCCCACTGATTGAATCAGTGTCTTAAAAGAAATTGCTCAATCCTTCAGCCGGTGATAGCACGTTCATAATGACTCTTTTTATTGCCCGTAATGTTATTACAGATCCACATCTCTCGCTCAACTGTTAATGTCTCAACCTCCAGAGGTACCCCACCCAGCACACTGTCAGTAAAGGGGCAGATTGAAACAGTGAGAGTTAAGGGTACAGTAGAATATTCTGCATGTTTGCAGTGACTAGAATCAGATAGTAGTGTGGTGTTGTTTTATTATGAACAGTGGGAGCTTGCAGGTAAAGCTGCCGTGGTCGTTTGAAAAGCAGAAAGCAATAAATGCAGCCAAGTGTTTGCCTACTATATTCCTGCCTTGTCTGTTTCATACCCAGAGTTGAAGTGGGTTTTGCAATCGAGTTGCTAAAAACCAGATGTTCAGAGTGTGTGCTGGTCGGGTGGACTTTCTTTTGGCTGTTAGTAACCTTAACAGTAACTATATCTTCCCCTCCCCCCTTTCTTTTTCACAGGCACAGAAAACTGACTCTGTAGATAACAAGGGAGAATGAATTGCCATGAAAAATTGGGGTTGATTTTATGTACCTCTCGGGGCAACTTTTAAAAGCTATTTTTACCAAGTATTTTGTAAATGCTAATTTTTTAGGATTCTACTAGTTGGCATACAAAAATATATAAGGATGGACATTTTATCTTCTCATAGTCATGCTTTTTGGAAATTTCCATCATCCTCAAGTAAAATAAATATCAGTTTATTATTGAAAGCTATGTGTAAGATTGATTGAGCATTCCATGCACTTGCTTTAAAAATTGGGTCCTGTGGATACTGTGGTGTTTTTACTGTGCATATTTAAATTTTTCACGCAGTTTTTCTAGAGCAATAATCAGTGGTGCTTTTGTACCTAGGTTTTATGTGGTTTTAATGAAACATGGATACTTGTGGCCACCTGCTGACTATTTGTGGTTTAAAATAAAAGGTTTTCTTGCCTGTGAAATACCTGCCTCTTAGTAGTGTCTTTACTATCAACTTGGGCAGTGTTTCATTTTGTTGTTGCAGAAGATGTAAAGAATAATTCCAGTTCGTGCCATAATGGTATACCTCATAAGTCAAATAGGATTATTTCTTAATTCTTGGGCCTTTAAAAGTGTTATTATCTGAATGAAACCGTTGATGAGTGCTAGTGTGGAAGAATTACATCTAAAACACTACCAGAAGCAGTCAGCAATGATCACTATATAATAAACTTAATAAAGCACTACTTTTTAATAGTTCTTTATAAACAGCATAGAGTTCTGTTAAACCAGAGAAAAACCGTAAACTAATGCTGATCCTTGAAAATCTCTTCCTTTCAAAATATCATACTTTCCTAAAATACTTTCCTATTCATTGAGGAGACCACAGCCACCTCAACCCACCCACCGGGGTGCCCACCGTGTCCACACGTTAGCCTCGCATCCGCCTACGACTGGAGGTGGTGTGGGTAATAGTCGAGCTCCGTTCTAGGTGAAGAAATAGGAACGTGGATGTTTATGCCTTATTTCAGGAAAGAGAAAAACCAGGATGTGAACGTGCTCTTTTGAATTTTAAACATAGCCTCTCTTGGTCTGTTAAGGCCACTGTAACAAAATCCTACAGTTCGGGTGTCTTATAAACAGGAGAAAGTTATTTTTGTTTTGGACACTGGAAGTATAAGATCAAGGTGTCAGCATGGTATCAGCATGGGTTGGTGGGGCCCTCGTCTGGGTTGTAGACGTTGTCTCACTATGTCCTCACGTTGTAGAAGGGGCAGGGGACCTCTCTGGGACCTCTTCCACAAGAGTAGTAATCCCCTTCCTAGGGCTCCACCCTTGTGATTTAAGCACCTCCCAAACGCCCCACTTCCTAATACCATCGTCTCTGGTGGGTAGGATTTCAACATAGGTAGGAACTTAGTGGGAATCACAGACATTCAAACCATAACAGGGCCCTCTTTCTGGAAGGATGTAGGGCTCCAGGAACAGAGGAACTACTTTTTTTTTTTAATGTTTATTTACTTTTGAGGGAAAGGCGAGCAAGGGAGGGGCAGAGAGAGAAGGAGACAGAGAATCTGAGGGAGGTTCCTTACTGTCAGCACAAAGGCAGACGCAAAGCTTGAACCATGAATCATGAGATCAGGTCAGACACTCAACCTACTGACCCACCCAGGTGCCCCCCAGGGGAACTACATTATAAATGTAATTTTTTGGTGTTTCTTTGTATTCCGGAGAAGTTTGGAGATGTATGAGCATCCCATGAAAGCTGAATTCTGGGGATTCCTCTTAGATGAAGACTTGCATCTTTTACGATGGAAAGTGGCATCTTCATTGCTCAGAGGCTTTTGCAAGGAGGCTGTCGTTCCTCGGGGCCTTAGCATATACTGTGGGGCTCAGAACTTGTGCCAGTGCCCCAACTCTGTCATTAATCAACTGCATTTACCAACCTTATTGTACACAGAAGAATCTTGTTCATAAGCTTTTTTTTTTTTTTTGGCTTCTGCTTATAAAATGACCTTAATTTGTGTTGGACAAGCTGAACACCACGTTTACCTAAAGAAAAGTAGCTGGTATCCAGTGAATATGAAAATATTTTCTTTATAAATTTTTTTAACATGTATTTATTATTGAGAGACAGAGAGGGAACATGAGCAGGGGAGGGGTAGAGAGAGTGGGAAACACAGAATCTGAAGCAGGCTCCAGGCTGCAAACTGTCAGTACAGAGCCTGACGCAGGACTCGAACTCACAGACTGCAAGATCATGACCTGAGCTGAAGTCAGACGCTTAACCAACTGGGCCACCTAGGCACCCCCAAAAATATTTTCAGTGTACAATCTGTACACAGCTGAACTATGTTCCTGGCTTGCTTCCAGTTCACAAATGCAGTGTAAACTCCACAGGTCTACTTTTTAAACACTGCAGGTGATTTTTTTTAAATAGACGTAATAATAGTACATAAAGAGAAAAGCCAAAGCCCTCTTTTCCCCCACTTCTGTGTCCTAGACGTAACACTGCACAACACATTTTCTATGACTGTGTATCTGTGTGTATATCTGTGAACATATATGCACACACGTATACATGCATATGTAGTTTTTAAAGGAGAATATTCTCTAGAATATATTCTATTTTGTACTTACTCAACCAACAAATTGTAGTTGTAGATAAAGATTATTTCTAATACCACAATGCTGCCAGAGATACTGCAGTAAACCTTCTTGTACACAAAGCTTTTGCCTACTTAGATATTTTTACTCAACTAAATCAACTAAATTATTTCCTAGAAGGGGAATGTGTGAATCACAGGGAATGTACATTTGACATTTTGACTGTTGCCATAAGAGCTGTACCCATCTACTTCCATCAACAGCATATAAATAACATCTTTTCTTAGCTTTGCCAGCACTCTTATTTCGGCCGGACTTGTAAATGAAAAATAATGCCTCACTATTTTAATTTTATTTTTTTGTTTGATTTGTTTTGTTTTTAAAGTTTATTCATTTGGAGACAGAGAGAGAGAGCGGGGGAGGGACAGACAGAGAGGGAGAGAGAGGATCCCAAGAGACTCACTGCTGTTAGCACGGTGCCCAGCACGGAGCTCACCATGAGGTCATGACCTACGCCGGAATCGAGAGCTGGAGACAACTGACTGAGGCACCAGGTGCTCCAAATTTTAGTTTTATTTTATTACTAGTAAAATAGAGTTTTTCATACATTTAATGGTCATTTGAATTCTGTGAATGATGATGTTTTTCTACTTTTCTGTTGGGGATCAGTGTGTTTTAATCATTCACACAAAAAAATTATTATTCACAATGATCAATGATGCTATTTTATGCAAACACAAATATCAGGGATTCTGTAGGTCATTGGTATGTGTTTATTAAAGTTTATGGGTATTCCCATTATGACATTAGCAAAGTGAGGGAATACTGTAGAGCAGACAACTACCAAAATAACGTAAGAACCCCAGTTTGGTTTCCCAAAATCTTATCTGATGGATACATTGCTGTGGATCGGATATACTGCCTGCAAACAGATAGAAGTTTTGATCCTACCCGTGACTGCCACATTACTTACTCTGGCAGTGAATTGATACATGTTAGAAAGTGGCCACCTTTTCCAAAACAGCTGTCTGCTAATCTGATGGAAAATCCTAACTCTGTGATTCTAAAATGACATTGAGTCATTGGCGTCCCCTGTAGTTAAGCAGTGCGCTGCTTGTATAATCGTATGTTCTAGTTCTAATATTCTCCCTGGAGATGGCCCACTGGATTGCAGTATACGAATGGGCTTTGAGAAGCAAATGTCCCTGAAGTTCCCATTTTTAGGTTCTATGAAAAGAGAATCTGAAAGTCAAGAGCCATTGGTCTAACGATAGGTGAACTGTCCCATAAAATCTTGAAGGTACATTTACATAATTTAGGAATTTGAAAATAGGTTATGAAATGAAGGCTTTTTTTTTCTTGTCCCCAAATTTTAGGGGACTTCACTCTTAGCTCAAGGTACAAGCACCTTTTGCCAATCTTAGCAGGCATGGGGAAGTCATCTCAGCTTTTCGCTGTCACATATGCTAACATGTCTTCTGAATGCTTTTCACTTAACCATGAATTCCAAACTTGTACTGCTATTTTCTATTAATTATTTTTTTCAAAACATTGATTTAAAATCTCTCAGAATAACTTTAATGATTAAGATAATAATAAATAGCAGGGCACCTGGGTGACTGAGTTGGTTAAGCATCCGACTTCTGTTCAGGTCATGATCTCATGGTTCATGGGTTTGAGCCCCACGTCGGGCTCTGTTCTGACAGCTCAGAGCCTGGAACCTGCTCCAGATTTTGTGTCTCCCTCTCTCTCTCTCTGCCCCTCCCTCACTAGTGCCCTGTCTCTCTCTTTCCTTCAAAAATAAATGTAAAAAAAAATTTTTAAGGAAAAAAGATCATAATAAATAATTACAGTTTATTCAGTGTCCTGTGACATATATTTTACATAAATTAATTTCGGAAAAAACTTGCTATTCTGTATTATATTA
Organism: Suricata suricatta; assembly: GCF_006229205.1. Lineage (NCBI taxonomy): Eukaryota > Metazoa > Chordata > Mammalia > Carnivora > Herpestidae > Suricata > Suricata suricatta. Next base: position 68,242,899 of record NC_043706.1, on the reverse strand, counting down.
ATGTTTCCATTTCCTAGTAAAAATGAACCCATTTCTTCAATGCCAGATAGAGTTCAAGCTTATTTAAAACTGCAAAGGGAACTTTGTGATTATATATCTCTCCTTCATGAGAGAAGAGAAAGTCTTTGAAATTCCAGTTTTAAAGTGATATTTATATATAAACATCATGACTTCAAATTAAGTGATGGTTTATTAGGTATGACATCAAAAGTACAAGTAAGCAAGTAGAAAAGTGGACAGTATCACAAAAATTTCAAAGAGAGAACAGCCAGAGAATGGATAAAACCATTTCCAAATCATATATCTGATAAGGGTCTAATATCTACAATATGTAAGGAACTCTTCTTACTCTTCAAAAACAAACACTTTTTAAAAATAATATTAAAATGTGCAAAGATTTTTAAATAGTTGTTTCTCCAAAAACATACATCAGTAGCCAGTATGCAAATGAAAGGATGCTCAACAGTTAGTAGGAAAATGCAAATCAAAATTATCATAAGATACCATTTTACATGCACTAGGATGACTTAAAAATAGCAGTGTTGGAGAGGAAATGGAGAAATTGGAGCCCCTTTTCATTCTTGGTGGGAATGTAAGAGGATGCAGCCTCTACAAACAACAGTTTGTCATAACAAAACGTTAAGGAGGGTTACCATGTGACCCAGCAATTCCACTCCTAGGGGTGCATCCTTAAGAACTGAACACATGTTCACACAAAAACTAGCACATGAATGTTCATAGCAGTGTTATCTATAATAACCAAACACTGGAAGCAATTCTGATATCTATTAACTGATGAATGGATAAACAACATACAGTATATCCACATGATGGAAAATTACTCAGTCATGAAAATGGATGGAGTACTGATACATGCTGCCACCTGGATGAGCCTTGAAAGCACCATGCTAAGTGAAAGAAGGCAGTCACCAAAACCCACTGATCATATGATTTCGAGTATATGAAATGTCCAAAATGGGCAAATGTCATAGTGGTTAAAAGTAGATACGTAGTTGCCAAGAACTGGAGGGAGAGGGGAGTGGGGAGTGGCTGATGATGGGTAGAGTTTCTTTTGTGAAGTGATGAAAATGTTCTGGAATCGTGGTAATGGGTGCACAACCTTGTAAATATACTAAAAGCCACACATGTGTACACTTAAAAAATGACGTTTGCAGGGCTGCTGAAAGGACAGGACTTAGAATCAGGAGGTCTGGTTTTAAATCTCAGTACTATCTCACTAAGTGTCCTTTAACTTCTGCCTCTCAATTTCTCATCCTTAAAATAGAATTAATATCTGTTTGACAAAGTTGTTAGGATCGAATGAGACAGTCCCTGAAATCACTTAGTGCAGTGCCTAAAATACAGCAGGTTTTCCATAGATGCCAATTGAATTGAAATTGGATGAATATAAATGAGCCGTGTAGGCTTTGATGAGTGTATTTCATGTATGATCGTTGTAGGCTGTCAGCCTCTAGTCAGTCTCCTTTGAACAGTTACAAAAGGAAGAATTGTGTTCCACTTAGGAGACAATATAGTGGAATGGTTAAGCTTCTGAACTCTGAAACCAGACTGCCTGGGTTCAAATCCTCTTTGTTAAATACTACCTGTGTGACCATGCACAGATTACTCTGTCTCTATCTATCCTCTGTAGAACTTCAAGTTCCCATCTGTAAATGGAAAGAAAAAGAGTTTCTACACTATAGGGTGTTAAAAATGTTAATGTACAAAGTAAGTGTTCAGGAAGTATTATATTTAGTCAAAACATGGAGCAGATTGGATGTTAGGTCCTTGAAGGAAGAGAGTATTGTCTTATTCTCCTTTGTAACACACAGTGGAGGCCAAACTAGTATTTGTTGAACTGAATGTGATCTTCCAGAGACAGAGAAGAACAAAGTTCAGGGTTGTTACCATTGCTATTTCCATCTCCAAATTAAGCTAATTGGATGGTGTAAATCAAACATACAAACTACAATTCTGGCCAGTCTTCCTCAAAATTAACATAAAAATTAAACCATTTTAATTTGTATTTAATGCCTTTCAAAACACCAATACCATAACTTTAAGAACATTTTTCTGTTGGTTGTGGGATTAGTCTTATAATAATACTTGTTTAACCTATGCACTCACATACTTAAATTTAGAACCAACTTTACTTTTCTAGAAAAATACATTGTGATCTGTAATGTCTTTATTTCTATATCACAAAGTTCTTGTTCTCGCTTCAGCAACACGTATACTAGATCGCAAAGTACTTAACAATTAAACAGGGAATAGTCACTTAGAGATAAATACACCTGGACCTAAGGTAATGGGCCTTGAAGCCAAGTCATCAACTCTGAAGATGGGCAGAATCCCCGAGAGCATCTATTCCTCTCTGATAGGATTTCTATTCCCCTTTACACCAGGACTAGCAGAGAGTTTCTCAGACTTACATCTGGTCATAAAGGAGTTCTCCCTCAAACAGCTCTGAGAGGAAGTACTTTCTTATTGTTGAGCCAAGAGCAATCTCCTTGTAGCTCTCCCCATTGATCCCCGTTCCACCAGGACCAGGGACACATAGAAGTAACTGATTCTTCCCCCAGCAGCCCCTCAAACATCTGAAAACACCTGTTATAGTGCCTCAGAAACACTTTGGTTTTTCTCATTTTTATGGATTATGGTCATTGGACCTAGATCTTATTTAAAAATACACAATGCATTTAAATTAGTCTTATAAATTCACATGGTTGAGAAATGGAAACAAAATTTTAAAACAATAACATTAGGTTGAACCATATGAAATACCTGTCTTCTCTTAAGGACCTTCAAAAAGGTGATTTCATATGGTTCAGCCTATACTTTTCCTCAGTTTTTCCCCCTTTTGGAAACTCGATTAGTGAGTTCATCCTGCTATCTATTAAGTATGTTTAACAAGGCAAAGAGCACTTTAGGACTGCACTAAAGTCTGCCTTCCAGACTTATCCATTCATCAAAAATATACTGAGCATCTAAATGCTGAGAGTTTTGCAAGGCATTAGGGATTCAGTGGTGGAAAAAGGTCAGTGTCCCTACTTCTGAAGAAGCTTGGAGTTTAGTGGGGAAACCCACATTCACTGCGTAGTAACACAAATAAATGCATATTTACAAGAGACATTACAGAATTCTAATCTCTTCCATGGTAAACCCTTCATGTAGTTCCTCTAATGGACTCCATTTTGAGAAAGATATTAGTCACAAACAAGCCCACAAGAAACTAAGATAACTTACTGAATAGCATTTTTAAAGGATCATTCACCTGGTTGCTATAAAGTACCTGTGAATAGTGACAATTTGGGCTTGGCATAATAAATGTTCAGTTGTTCTTCCAGGAAATAATTGGTCCTGTACTTCTCATGGCTCTTCCAGTGATGTCTTTTTAAGTTGCTAGTTCACAATCCCACATGTGACTGCTGAAAGTTAAATAAGGGACAGGTGAAACATTTTTGAGGGAACAGAGGATGGGAGGAAAGTGGCCTAGGAGTTGGAAATCACAGAACTGGATTGACCTTTGCGGGCATCAGATGTAGCTTTGCTCTGAGCCACGTCTCTTTTGAATTCTAAAAAAAAAAAAAAAAGCCTTTTTTTTCCTGCACAATTTTTAACGTCCTTTAATAGTAGGCTCCAAATCAGAATAAGGTGATTTAAAAACATATATGTACTTTTTTTTGATGGAATTCAATTTAAGAAATTGGTAATGAATGATACACTTAAAAACTGGTTTGCTGAGCACATACCAAGTCCCAGGAGCTGCACTGAACCAGCAACTGTTATGCAGCTACCATGTTCTGAGCACTTTGCTGCAAAAGTAATAACAAACCCAAAAAGTGATGTGAGTTTTCGCTTCAGTCTTATGAGATAGACAGGCCCCGGCTCTATGCATTTCTAGATTTTTTTTTTACAAGAAGTTGAATACTGATTCATCAAAACAGAGACTAAAATCCTCCTAAGTCAGCAAATGTTAAATGTCTACAGTACGCCCCACAGTGGATAGCAACAAAAGGAAACTTTACTGACCTTTTCTGTCAAAATGAGTTGCTTTTCCCTTGCATTCTCATAGCACTTTTCTTGACCTATATTTTGTACTTATTTTACTTTGTCTGATACCATAAAACAATGCTTCCTTGTCTATTTCTCTAAGTAGAAACAAGAGAGGCAGAGAGCCTTTCATCCCTATATTCTCCATACCACCTACCTGGTGCTCAGTACTTAGTAGTTACTTAATGTTTATTAAAATGTTTAGGTATACTAAATTAAAAGTCAAACTGTTCTCTCCACTTTCAAAGTCCTACTAACCTCAAAGAAAGGCAAAACTACAATACTTCGTAAGAGAGGAAAAAAGACCCTAGCATACAATATTAAGTGTTAAATGTGTACAGTTCAGAACTATCTTGAGCAGCTGTGGGAAGATTCAATGGTGGGGAAAGCATGGAGTCTCCTGATTTCTTAAGGAGGCATGGATGAGTCAGAGAGGAGCAGGAGGACTTGTCAGACAAGGGAACAGTCTTTCTAAGGGCTGGAGGCAAGTATGTGGAATCAAATATATCTAGAGTAGGTTCATCTCCCAAAGTTGTGTTTTGGGACCCTGAGCAAATTGATTCACCATTGCCAACTTCCATTTCTTCTGTAAAATGATTGGGTTGGATTTGATTAATGGCTTCTAAAGCCATTTTCAAAGCAGTTAGATACCAATAATTATCTCTTGATAATGGTGGGAAAACTGCAGGGCTGTAAGACTCACCCTCTTGACCATCACCTCATCCCTTGGGGCAGCTTCTAATGTTCATTGGCTGAACCCATGGAACATAATTTGAAGACTATTGAACTAAGGGATCTCAGAAGGCCTGGGTGACAGGATGACTCTTCCCAACTATCAGCTTGCACAGTTTGTGCAGAAAGACAGGGATACATGATGACAGGAATACAGTGTTGATGGTGGGAAGCAGCGAGCACTGAGACCATGGACATGAATCACTCAGCACTATGCCTAGCACACAGCAGCAATTCAGGAAATGTGGTGTAAATGTATGTGGAAATGTGATATTGTGGGTTAGGACTGTGGGACCTACATGATCACGGAAGCATTGAATGGCAGTCACCAGTGTTTGGATTCGATTCAGCAAGAAACATGGAGCTGCCCTGGATTCTTCCCGAGAAGAGACATGATGAGGATGGTGTCCAAGGAAGAGGAGTCTGGCAATTAGCTGGGTCCCTCAATTAGCCCATATTTTCCCTTTAATTAGAATATGGTCTGGATATTGCATTTTACAAAATTACTATTCGTTTCCTAAGGTCTAAAATGGTATTATTGTTATTCTTAGGAGATGTATGCCGAAGCCTTTTAGGGATGCAGCATTGTGATAGTTGCAACATTTTCAAATAATTCAGATATGTACACACACACACATATACATATATACAAATATCCATCTACATAGATCTAGCAAATATGACAAAATATTAATTGTTGGATCTAGAGTATAAGAACTCTTTATATTATTCTGTTCCATATGCTTGCATATTTTCATAAAAAAAAGAGTTGGAAAAGAAGTGGGGGAAAATGTTTTGCTTTGATATTATAGGATAAAAAGAATAGTTAATAGTGATAATCACTAATGATATTCATACACACTAGGAGAGTACTGACTCTGGGACAGGCTGTGAAGTAAAAAAATTGGCCTCACCCAAAGCTCCTGAGAAGTAGACCTTTAAACTCTTGGAATTCTCCAAGTGATAGGAGTGTTTTTGTTATTCATGGTAGGCACATTGGGCCATGCGTCTCAGCGCAAACTGGGGTGCAGAGGTGAGGTGGAAGCCTGGAGACGGATGGGCAGTCATTCAATCATGCCTGTGTAATAAAGCCCCAGTACAAGCTCCAGAAACCAAAGCTCTGGTGAACACCCCAGCTTGGCAGTATAACATGTGCATTGTCCTACCAGAGGGGTGACACATCCTGAGAAAAACAGAAGCTTTGCCTTTGAAACTCTGCTAGACTCCACTCAAGTGTCTCTTCCTATATAGCCTGTTTTAATTTGTATCCTTTCCCTTAATTAATCATAACCATGAGCTTAACTCACTTTCAATGAGTTCTGTGAATCCTTCCAGTTTTATCACATTATCAACCCCAGGAGTGGTTTTGAGAACTTCTGGAACTTGCACTTGGTCTCAGAAGTGACCACAGTCTTGGAGACTGTGCCCCCAGCTTTGCGAGACTTTGCGGTTTGGCAAACACCAGGCTCAGACATTCTCCTTAGTATTTTTGTACGAATGTTGAATACCCATAACCTAAGCATTAATGAGTTGCAGTAGGACCTACTATTTGGCCTATTTCACAGATAAGGTAACTTAGGAACAGCTAACTATTTGCCCAAGGTTATATAGTGAGTAAATGATGGAACTAGAATTTAAACCGTGGCAGGTTGCTCCAGAGCTAGTGCATCTTGTTGATAAGGAAACAAATCTCTATCAGGAATACAAGTGAAAAGAATTCCAGATTATGTAGGTCAAGGGAGCAATGTAGGTTGACTTCTGTGTCTTCCGTTCTCTAACCGCAAAAATGTGTAATAATAATAGTAATGCACCTTCAGGATGAATACCCTGAGGCACAGCAAGACACTGCCCTGAAGGACAGATTCAGTGATGTTTAATACTACACACTTTGTTTTGTAAGACCATTAAGTGGACTAATTAATTTTTTAAAGAAGTCCAAGAATTCTAACAGAATGGGGCTTTCTCATAAACCTTCCCCTTATCCAAGTAACAAGACCTCCACATTCTCTGACCATTCTAGTTAATAGGAGGCCTGCTGTAAAATGTCAGTGGCATGGAAAAATTGCTTTAAAAGTGAGAGCAGTCCTACACCTCTCTCCACTAATTGATAGTTGACAGTAATCCAAATCTAAATGACATGTGCTTCAGAATTCAAAAATAGGAGTGGTAAAAACTTCAATACCCTAAAGAAATAAGATGAGGAAAGAAGACCTATCTAACAAGTCGAGGCCTATAGACTCTTCTTTTGCAAAATTCAAAATGTTCCAATAGGAAAGGTCTAATTTTTAACAAGCCACAAATTTCAAGACTTTGTAAGCACTTTAGTAATTTTGTAAATCAACTAGCTGAATATGTGTTCAATTTAAATCAAATTGTCACAAAAGCTTCCAGACAAATGGTACTATATAGGTGCAAGCAAACGTGTGAATGACTCTCTGCAGTAGTCACCAAAGTTGGGCATTTGTTCTTTGAATATGTGCATCGATGTGTGAACAATGCCGTTACACAGGTTGTGCGATGCTTATTCTCTTGCCGTCCCCAAAAAGCCTGGAGGTAAGCAATTCACTAGTGGGGGGAAAATTAAGCAATGCCAAGAGTACATAAAAACAAGAGAGACCCAAGGGATTAAACCGCTGGTGCTGCTTTATTCTGCTAACTCGAGCCTAATGGCCAAACGAATCTCTTAAGAGGTTTTAGTTTGTGCTTCTCTATGGAATTCCTTTAGTGTCTTATATTTCATCTAAAACATAAAACCCACAAGTCCAAACACTGTATCTTGACATTATGCTTTGCTCTGATCTCTACTATCATCATTTTCTGACTTTTTCAATCATTTTAAAAAATCAATTCTAAAACATAATTACATACGGTTCCAAAGCCTCATGTAGAAAAAACAGAAACAAAACAAAAAAAGGAAAAAAAAAAAAAACCACACCACCAAAGGAATACAGGAAACAGTGTCTCTATAAAATAAGAATACTAAGTGTCTGAAATCATTATGACACTATATGTTAACTAATTTGGATTTAAATTTTTTACAGTGAAATTTTTTTAAAACTTATAAAAAAGCCAGAAAACTAAAAGTGCCTATCTCATAGGAGTATTGTGAGGATTAAATGAATTAATATTTTTAGAGTGCTTAGGACAGCACCTTGCACAAAGTAAGCTATATAACTTTGTTTAATACAATTTTTTAACACAAGCAAAAGAAATTTCTTAGGCACAAGTAGAATGAAGTGAGTGAACCTCAGAAACCTGCCTTTGTCCTTCTTATAAGGAATTTACTACCGTGAGGCAGTTGTGGACCAGAGAGAATTGAGGTACAGTGGGAGGAATTGTTTCCAGCAAGTCTTAGCTAAGTGTGTTATCCCTTGGTTTATTTTCATTATATGAGTTTTTTTGATTCTGCATACTTTGAAGTTTGCCTCAAGGGAAAAAGTTGAATCGGGACTCTTTGTGACTAGAATCTTTGGCCTAGAAGGTTGGCACCTTCAACTGTTTCTCATGCCAAGCCTTTGAGATTCTGTTCCCGTTCCAAACGCTGACAGGAGCTTCCTTGCAAGTTTTTCTAAAAGAAATGAATGAGACTAAACTCCAACAGATTTCTGCCTTTATGGACCCTTAACTAGCCTAATTAGCTTGGTGAATTAGCAGTACGAAGGCCAGAATGCAGAGTGCAGCAGGCCCCGGCACTGGGGGTGGACGCATACGAGGACCCACAGATCACGAAGCGGGACTGGTCCTGCGGCCCGTGGGGGACACTCAGGAAAGGCCGCCCTGCAAACACTGCAGAAAAGCTGCTGCCATCTTTTGGCTGATTGCTCAGGAACATGGATTTTGAACCATGAGCTACCCACAAAAAAGGCTTTGTAATGCCAAACCTGGTGAGCATAAGATATTACATCATTTATACTTTTGGACTTGGAGAAAAAAGGAAAATGTTAAGGTGGTTCTGAGTAGCTCTTTTCCATCCCCAAAGGGAGGGGACATGACTGCCAGTGGAACGTGGCATTAAGCAGGGACAGAAGTGACCCAGGTCAAAGGCAAAGAAGAACTTCTAGAGTTTCTTAGTACAATTGTACTAGACCCAGTCGGAGCCACCCGCTTTGCATAACAAATATTTGTTAAGGTTCCCTTTATTACACTGTACTAACACTCATGGATAATATACCCATAGGCATAATTTTAAAAACTCAACATACTGCTCTAATTGCAAACTGCAGAAAATTTTAAAAAGAAAGTAATTTATACTAAACTATTTCTATATGTAAATGTTTGATTTAACAAGAAGACATAATGGAGTAGATAGATGCACAAAATAAGTTTAGATTTAAGAAAAACAACACAAATTCAGTGAATTACCGACATACTTCTTTTATACTGGAAACTTTGAAGTCGGAGTTAAATATGTGTGTAGAATGCGTGGAATCACAGCAGCACAAGAGCTCCCGTCGCATCAGGGCCTCAGATACTCCAGGGCACTGCGGTTGGTAACGGGTGTTCCGAAATGGTCACCACTCTCCTTAAAGCTCCGAACTAAGCACAGTGTTTAAAGCTGTGCAAAAGGTATTCAGAATATTCAGTGTGTGCGTGTTAACACAGTTACGTTCTAGGCTTAGAAACGTATGAGCACGATTTCGTTTTTAATCTACATGACTATTTGCGGGGCCTGGGTGGCTGAGTTGGTGAAGCGCCAGACTTCAGCTCAGATCATGATCTCATATTCCATGGCTTCAAAACCCACCTCAGGCTCTGTGCTGACAGCTCAGAGCCTGGAGCCTGCTTCAGATTTCGTGTCTCCCTCTCTCTCTACTCCTGCCCCACTCACAGTCTCTCCCTCTCTCTTTCAAAAATAAATAAACATTAAAAAAATCTACATGAACATCCAGTGGGGACGTGAGAATGTCCTGAATATAAGAATGCTACACTCTGTGGGAGAGTTTCCACACCATAGGATGTCCAGCCTCCTTGGTCTCTGCCCAGGAAATGCCAATAGTTTCTTCCAGACACTTCTCACTCACCTCCCTGCTTCTGATCACTGTGACAACTAATAATGACTCCACGAAAGACCAGAATGCCATCTGAGGGCATACGGTGGCCTCCATTAAACACCACTCTAGAACTGTAGTATCGATGAAGTCAGAATGGGAATGAATCTGGGTATGAGGTCACGTCCCAAGTGATGGAGCCTCTGCTGTTGTTTGGGGGCATGATGGTATCAAGGTCACAAATATAGTTCCCCGGGGCGCCTGGGTGACTCAGTTGGTTAAGCGTCTGGCTTCAGCTCAGGTCATGATCTCATGGTTCTTGGGTTCAAGCCCCATGTCAGGCTCTGTGCTGACAGCTAGCTCAGAGCCTGGAGCCTGCTTCAGATTCTGTATCTCTCTCTCTCTCTGACCCTCCCCTGCTCACACTGTCTCTCTCTGTCTCTCAAAAATAAATTTTAAGAAAAACATTAAAAATTAAAAAAAAAACAAATATAGTTCCCTTTCTGTGTTTCTCCATTCCACCTTTTTAATTTTAGTGTATCTTTTTATTTTTTATTTTTTAAGTTTACTTATTTGAGAGAGAGAGTGCGCCTGCACACACGCAGGGGAGAGGCAGAAAGAGAGAGGGGGAAAGAATTCCAAGCAGGCTCTGCACTGTCAGTGTAGAGTTCTATGTGGGGCCCAGTGAGATCACGACCTGAGCCAAAGTTGGAGGCTTAACCAACTGAGCCCAGATGCCCCTGTATATTATTTTAATCCGGTGTTTTAAAAGTCAAGTAGTACATAATGGTTCCCTGCTATACATTTCTCCATCAAGCCCTTTCCCCAAAGGCGTATACTTTCAGATATTTCCTCTGGTATTATGCATCCATAATTCTAAATAATGTGTTTTTCAATAATGTGTTTTTCTCTCCCTTAAGGATTGATGTCTTAAAGCATAATCTTTTAAACTTTATATATAATTATATTATGATTATATATAATTTTATATATAATTATATAATTAAACAGAACTACATATCATATAATTATAGATTAAACTGTATTATTAAGTATATAATATATAATACATATTATTAAAACAATTTATAACCATAAATGTTATCTATTGGCTTTAAAATGTAAACGTTTGTGCCATATGTACAGCATGTATCAAAATTAAGCTACTTTCACATAGTGTTTTAAAATCTACAAGCGCATGCATCATTTGCACACACATTATCGCATGTGATTCTCACAGAAGTTTTGAGAGAAATACTGTGGGTGTCATTCTCATTTGAAAGATAAGAAATTGGGGGGCATCTGGGTGGCTCAGTCGGTTGAGCATCTGACTTCGGCTCAGGTCATGATCCCACGGTTTGTGAGTTTGAGCCCCATGTCAGGCTCTGTGCTGTCAGCTCGGAGCCTAGAGCCTGCTTCAGATTCTCTGTCTCATTTTCTCTTTTTGCCCCTGCCCCACTTGTGTGCACACACACACTCCCTCTCTCGCTCTCTCGCTCTCTCTCAAAAATAAATAAATGTAAAAAAAGTTTTTTAATTAAAAAATAAAATATAGGAAATTGGAGCACAGCTAAGTGACAGAGTCAAGATCTTGACTTATAAAGTAATAAAGACAGGAGTAGAGGCCAAAATGTTTGCTCTTAATAGACTTGTTTTCCACCTTGCTTCAACAGCTTATTTGTCTATGGACCTGTTCTGCTTAGATTCCCTTCTGGCGAAAACTCTTTCAAGGTCCTGTTCTTTCTTTCCTGAAACTTTGCTGACCCTCCCCAGGCAGATTTTTTCTCTATGAGTCCCCAGCACTTTGTCCATATTTCTATCTTAGCACTCATCACAATGAATCATGACCTGGCCTTTTCATGCTGCCTGAAGTTGGGTCATGAGCTCATCAAAGCCCTAGGCAGCTTCTACTCCCTCTTTTTTGTCCTCAGAGCCCAGCAGGTTATAAGGCACATGGAAGGTGCTAGGTCCAGGAATGTGAAGAGGTCTCTGTATGTTGGGACCTGTGCTATGTGCTGGGGGTACACAGATGACCAGAATAGAGCACACTTCCCGGCTTCCAACCCTCTAGGTGCTAAATATGTGAATGCTTGAGTGCTACTTTCTGAAATGGATAAAGAAGCAATGATTTCAAGAGGATAGCCACACAGACTGAAGTTTGCTCAGATTTGGCTTGCTTTGCACCTTAAAACTTAAAAGATGAGCCAAAACTGACTGCAAGAGATACTCATGGAGGATGAACTAGATTCATAAGGTAATGAAGATCTTGAGAGAGGAATGGAGTTAACAAAAGAAGTCAGTAAAGGCATATTCTTACAAGAACAAAGATGAAAAATGATTTTTGTGAACAGAAATGAGCTATACATAAGGCCAACAGGAGAAGCTTACATTAATCAAGATGGAAAATTATAAATGTGTGGATTGATAATTTATCCGTAAATTTTTTGAATAGCTTTAATAATAGAGAAAATATCTTTAGCTTACAAGGTGGTCAAGGAGAAAGAGGGAAGGGAACAACTTAAAGAGATACGCCTTGGGGCACCTGGGTGACTCTGTCAGTTAAGCATCTGGCTTCAGTTGAGGTCATAATCTCGCTTTGTGTGAGTTCGAGCTCTGCATCAAGCTCTGTGCTGACAGCTCAGAGCCTGGAGCCTACTTTGGATTCTATGTCTCCATTTCTCTTTGCCCCTTCCTGCTCACACTCTGTCTCTCTCTCTGTCTCTCTGTCTCTGTTTCTCTCTCTCTCTCTCTCTCTCTCTCTCTTACACACACACACACACACACACACACACACACACACACAAATAAACATTAAAAAAAGAGAGAGATAAGCCTTCAGTGGCAGTATGGTAAGAGAGAAGGAGTAAGATTTAGCAGTAAGCTAGTAATGGATATGAAATTGAAGAGCGTTTATAAAGTTACCTAATCAAGTGGTATTAAGAAATTATGAAGGAGAAGAGAGGAGGCTTTGTATGGGGTAATTTTTTTCATTGTCCAGTTGAGTAAGAAGTGAATGGCAATGAACACCTACTAGAAATTACAATATATAACATACAGGTTTTATCCATAAATGCTATCAAAAGGTATTTGAATTGCCAGTTGCACATTTCTTTTTCAGCCTAAAAGGGAAAATACCCTACTTTACCTTTGGTAAATAAACATAGTTGTAAATATATGTATTGGAGGAGTACTGTGTTAGCCATACACTTTAGTTCAAAGAAAGCATTGACTGTAGAGAATACTATAATAGGGGTGCCTGGGTGGCTGAGTTGGTTAAGTGTCCGACCTTGATTTCCAATCAGATCATGATGTCATGGTTCATGAGATCAACCCCATATCAAACTCTGTGCTAACAGCGTGGAGTATGCTTGGGATTCTCTTTCCCTTTCTCTCCCTCTCTCTTTCAAAAATAATTCATTAAAAAAGAAGAAGAATATGCATAGTAATAGATACATACATATGTATATATGTGTCTTGTCCTAATCTTCTGCAAAGAAGTTTTAGTGCGAAAATGAAAGTAACTTGCCTTTGGTCACATAGAACAGCTCAAAAGATGTCTTGTGCCAGGCATTGTGCTAAGCATTTTGTATATAGTGTGACTTTAATCTTTATAATAAATCTAAGAAGAAACTGTTATACTAATTTTATGGATGAAAAAACAGGAACTCAGGAATAATTCTTGCCCGAAGTTGGTAATAATAGTTGTAGGAAGAATCTCTTGAAAGCCCACCTGTTTTCTCTCTTCTATGTGGCATCTAGCAATTCCTCTTTGATGATATGATGGATTATCAGTTGTGCAAGGGTATCAATGTAAAAATGAATTATAATTTCCAGGAGAAGCTAGTTAAGTAAACTCTCTTTTGTCCAAAAATCATTATCATCATTATCATCACCCTCATCACTGATGACAAACATCTGCCATTCTCAAAAAGAAGCCACTCAATTTTCATTAATGATATTGAGTTGTGAAAATTCCTCATACACAGCAAGTTAATGGCCACTTTAGATTCAAAACAGGGGCTCAATAACAGGAACAGCAAAGGAAGATAATTCTTGTGGCTCCAATGCAAAGCATGCATTAAAAAGGTAATTTATAAGAAAGGCAGACTGAATGAATTTCGGCTTGAAATAATGAATGTTAAATTAGGCTTTTTAAATCTTAAAGGAAGTTTCAGAGTGACCAAGTGTAATTGTGTTTCACACTTTCTCCTTTTATATTAGCATTTGTTTTAGAATAGCCAGTGATTTATCTTTAGCTGGCTTCTGAAACTAAATAAATTGATTTTAAAAGAGAAAGCTTTAATAAAATACCTATGTTCCTGATGCATTTGTATCTCCATCCACAACATCCTCATTGAGAGTCCAAGAACTAAAGAGTCACTTGGGGCCATGCCCTTGCAGAACCAGGGGAAATGGCAATTACCAGGGTAATGGGGCCAGCAAAGGCCAACCAGCTTTTCCTGAATTAGCACGTGAGGGGAGCGTGGGCAAATTAACTGTGTGTAACTAAACTCCACTTTAGTTGCTGCTGGTGACACATTGCTGGAGCCAGATTCATCTCTAAAAATGGAACTCTTCAGGGATCCTCTAAGAGTTCATTTCACATTCTTGGTCATTAGTCTGCATCATAATAAAACTCACTGGTATTTAGTACTTTCATATACTGGGCTTTCGTGTTTTACATTATTTCATTCTCACAGTAACCCTAGGAGATATTGATTCCATCAGGATTCAGTACAAAAAAAACAAAAAGAACCCTTCTAAGTATTTTAAGCAAGGTAGGATTTAAGACAGGGAATTAGGTGCTTGCAACATTATTAGATGGGCAGAGGAGCATGTTCTAGATGGGGCCTCCAGAATTAGTCCCAGAGAAATACTAGGACTGGCCTACTAGGAGAGCAGTTACCTTCCAGGTCAGTGAAGCTAGTAAATTTACAAACCACATCCCAGAACAGGAATCCAAATTCAAAATGCTGCTCTTACTGCCACAGCTTTTGATACCCAGGCAGCTGGAAAAAGAGTCCCGGAGCACTGCTCAGATGAAACCTCACGCCTCCAGGATTTTTTGTGCCAGCAGTAAGATGGCCAAGTGAGATGAGAGGATGGCCTCCTCGCGGCTGCCTTCCAAATTTCAAACAAATCCATCTAAATGACGGGAGCTAAATCACAGCCAAACTCCTAGTTGCAAAAGAGTTTGAGAAATGCGGAATTTTAGCTTTTCAACCTCTGCAAGAGAGGAAGGACACAGAAGGGAGGTAGAATATATGATAAGCAAGGTAATCTGCATTACTATTCCAGGAGGCTACACTATTACCATCCTCATGCTCCCTTTTAGTGAATAAGGAAACTGAGGAACAGAGAATTAAGTAAATGGCCTAAGATAACACCAAGGCAGTCTGCTCTAGAACCCGTGCTCCTAACCATGGGCCTTTACCGCCTCCTTATAGTCAAGCTATGGTCCTTTGTGCACAGAAGCTAAATGAAAATTCCAGCAGCATTGCTCACCAAATTGAAACTTTTTTTAAATGATTAAAAAGTTCCCACAGGGCAAATCAGGAAAGCCAAAGCTATAGTAAGGATACTATTGGATTCTTCCTACTTTAATAATACTAAACAAAATCCATTTAATCAGATAGATCCAGCGAAACTCTTGACTTTTATTTTTTTCAGAACCTCTGGCTATTGATTTAGGTACTATTGGATACTATTGAAATGGTGTTCCAGCTTGGAGACCAGGAATAAATAGGGATCGAACCGCAGATGAATCCCCTTTCATCACTAAATTCAACCCAAAATCTCAGAATTTACTACAACAATGTAATGAGTAACTTCTTCCAGAGACAAGGGAATCAGATCTTCAGAGAGCAAAAGAAAATATCTTTTATCCCCTATCCCAGAGCCGGTGTGGCTGAGACATTTCCAAATGTTTACCAAGCCCATTTTAGTTTCCTCTTGTGCTCCTTTGTCGTTAGGCTGGGGCATGTAAGTTCTGGACCACGGAGGTTGGGAAGAAATCATGCACATTACTTATAGGCCTGGCCACCCTTTCTGTGATGACTAGGCCATGTGTTGATGATGGGATCACAAGATAGAAGGAGCCAGAACTCCTCACCACACTAGACCATGATGTGAGCAAGCAATACGGTATGGTATTAGGCCACTGAGGTCTGGAGCGATTTGTTACAACAGTTAGACTGACTAATCCAGCTGACCTGGACCTTCTGTTACAGATCTTCTTAACAAAGGCAAGACCAGGTCAAGAAGACCTAGCCTGTAGGCAGGGGCATGCCATGTTGGATTTGTGGAGGAGTTACTCTCTAGATAGCTTTAATTCTATGGCATTTTACCTGTCTTCTCCTCATCAACATCAAGCTCTTTTTTCAAAAATTCATTCAAGTATTTCCATATCTTTGCTTTGTTTTTGCTCCTCAGACCAGCGTAGCAAAGCTGGACACAGTGTTGGGGAGGAAAATAAAAGAGTTAAAATGGAATCAGAGAAAAAAGTCTCTTCCTGAAATTGCTGGACCTTTAAAGTCCTTCAACAGTGTCATCCCTGGAAAAAGTAGCCCCTTCCATGTGCTGAAATCACATAACTGGGATGAGCCCTCTTCCACCTGGGGTAGGAGCAAGCAGCTAGGGAGGACAGTAGGGAGACAGAGGACTTGAGCTCCCTTTTCTGGGGGCCACTGGTGATCACAGGATCGGACTGCACTGCTGAGTGTCTCCTTCTGTACCTCAAAGCATATGGATAGGCTAAACCAGATTTCACGCCCCCTAAGAAGAAAACTCTAAAGCTCCTTATGAGCACCATTTATATACAATAGCAAATATATTCATTGTAGATCACTTTTAGCTGTTCATTAAACTAAATTCCCTGGGGACATTTATGTCAATGCTTTGGAAATTAGTCCTTGTTACTTTATGTAATTGAAAACAATAAAGCTAAGTGCCTGTTATACTCTTCTGTAATTTGAAACAGGGACTCCCAACCTCAGGTCCTATCTCTAGGCCCCTCAATGGCCTCAGAGGTAATGATGGGAATCTGTGCATTATTTTCATTATACCAGAAAATCTTACAGAAATTAAATATTCAACTGAAAGTTGTATGAACTAAATAAAATGCCAAGTTTCTATTTTTTGACTGAGATTAGATCGGCTTCGTACAATAATTGATCATCTCAGAAGATAATTGATTGTTGATCACCTCATGCTTTCTGGCCACACTAAATAGCAGTCATTTAATGTCTTTCATTAATATAAACTGGTTAATCACCCAATAAGACTTTCATAAAGAGCAATCTTTAAGAAATGGGCTCTGTGTCGGAAAAATTATTAACAGTTTAAGAATCTAGCCCAAAAGTGGAAACAACCCAGATGTCCATCAGTGGATGAGTGGATAAGTAAAATATGGTATAGCAATACAATGGAATATTATTCAACAATAAAAAGAATGAAATACTGATATGCACTACAACATGGATGAACCTCAAAAAACATGCTTAGTGAAAGAAGCCCATCAAAAAAGACCATTTGTTATATGACTCCATTTATATGAAATGTTCATCAGATGCAAATCTATAGAGACAGAAAGTATATTAGTGGTTACTTAAGGTTGTAATGATGGAGAATGGAAAATGACTCAATAGATATGATTTGGATTATGATTAGATTAGCAATTGCACAGTTCTGTACATATTCTAAAAGCCATTGTAGACTTAAATGAGTGAATTTTATGGCATATAAATTATATCTCAGTAAAGCCATTAAAAATTTTCAGAATCATGAATTGAACTCCATAATTTTCCATTTGACCAAAATTCGCCTCGATTAATGGAATCTTACAGCCTGGGAGTAAAGTTGGGCTCTGGAGAAATAATGCAAAAACAAACAGTAACTATACACAGTATCTTCTCTCAACCCTCTCTCCCCATTTCAGGTGGGTCTTCTCTTGCACCCTGTTCCTTACTCATGGCAGGAAGTCATGAAATAAGACTATGGCCCAAGAGAAGCTGTTTCTCCCACTGCATTGTCCCCATAAATGACCCGGGGCTTTACGCATTTTCATTTCTATGCAGAGAATACAGGCTTTGGCCCTTCAACCACAGCAAAGTCAATCCTCCTCCTTGGCAGCTTTCCCTTTCCCTCTACCACTGGTTTTACCTGGCACTAGATCTGCACACATGACACTTTTCCTTTTCCCTTTTGAGACATTTAACAAATTCCTATCAAAGTTATCAAGAGGCACAACAGTACTCACCTAATTATAAGTTGGAAGTCAATTATAAAAATTTCAGAAAATGTATAAAAGTATAAAAAAGTAAGTATGACCACTGGCCAGTAATAACCTTTATTAATATTTTGGCATATTTCCTTCTATGGTTTCATATGTGTTTTTATTCTTTTTTTTCTCAGTTGAGAACATATTAGAAATTTATTTTTGTAGATTATAGGAATCATGTAACTAGTCTCCTTGTTAGTAGCTGCTAAAAAGCCTAGAGTCAAAAGCACAAAATCTTACAACATTCATGCTCTGGATAAAACTCTCTCCTAGCTTAATTTTATGATTTTCTATTTAGATTTTTTTCTGTCCTACTTTCCCTGGTCTCTTATTTCTACATTTAATCTTTTATTATATGTATCTGTATAGACAATATACAGCTAAAAGCTAAAAGCTTCCCAAAATAAATACTTTTTGTCGATCATAATCGTTTTTAAGTGTATAGTTCAGTAGTGTATTCACATTATGTATTCACATCATAATCTTGCAAAACTGAAACTCTATACCTATTGAATAACAACTCTCCCATTTCTCCCTCCCTTTAGGCCCAGGTAATCATCATTCTACTTTCTGTTTCTGTGAATTTGACTACTTTAGATACCTCATATAGGTGGAATCATACTGTATTTGTCTTTTTTGTGACTGGTATATTTCACTTAGCATAATGACCTCAAAGTTCATCCACATTGAAGCATATTGCAGAGTTTACTTCCTTTTTAAAACTGAATAATATTCCATTTTATGCATATATTATATTTTTTTGTCCATTCATCCATTAATGGGCATTTGGCTTTTATTTCCAATATCCTTGGCTGTTGGGAATAGCCAAGCTGCTATGAACGTGAATATACCAATATCACTTTGAGACTCCACTTTTAATTCTTTTGGATATACAGCCAGAAGTGGGGTTGATAGGTCATATGGAAGTCCTGTTTTTAATTTTGAGGAACCACCATACTGTCTTCCAACATGATTGCACCAGTATACAATCTCACCAGCGGTGTACAAGGGATTCAAGTGTCTCACCAACACTTCTTATTTTCTGTTTTTGTTTTTGTTTTGTTTTTGATAGTAGTCATCCTAATGAGTGTGAGAGAATATCTCATTGTCCTTTTGATTTGCATGTCTCTAATGATTAGTAATGTTGAACACCTTCTCATATGCTGTTGGTGATTTGTATATCATTTTTTAAAAAATGACTATTCACATCCTTTGCCCATTTTTGATCAGATCGGTTTTTTGTTTTTGAGGTGCAGGAATTCATTGTATATTCTGATATTAACCCTTTATCAGAGATATGATTTGTAAATATTTCTCCCATTCCACAGGTTGCCTTTTTATTCTATTGATGTGTCCTTTGATGCACATAAGTTTTTAAGTTTAGTTTAGTCTCATTTGTCTATTTTTGCTTTTGTTGCCTGTGCTTTTGGTGTCACACCCAAAGAATCATTGCCAAATCCAAAGTCATGAAGTTTCCCCTATGTTGCTTCCTAGGAGTTGTATAGTTTGGGGGGGTCTTATGTTTAAGTCTTCAATCTGGGGTGCCTGGGTGGCTCAGTCGGTTAAGCCTCCAACTTCAGCTCAGGTCATGATCTCACGTTTGTGGGTTTGAGCCCCACCTCGGGCTCTGTGCTGACAGCTCAGAGCCTGGAGCCTATTTCCGAATCTGTGTCTCCCTCTCTCTCTGCCCCTGCCCACTCATGCTCTGTCTCATTCTGCCTCAAAAATAAAAATAAAAATAAAAATAAATTTAAAAAATTTTAATTAAAAAAAAAGTCTTCAAGCTATTTTGCATTAATTTTCATATATGGTATAAGGGTTTAGCGCCATTCTTTTGAATATGGATATCCAGTTTTCTCAGAAGCATTTGTTGAAGAGACTGTCCTTTTCCCATTGAATGGTCTTGGCATCCTTGTCAAAGACCATTTTTTTGACCATATACACGAGGGTTTATTTTTGGGCTGTATATCCTATTCCACTTATCTGTATGTCTGTGTTTATGCCAGTACCACACTATTCTGATTACTATAGATTTGTAATATCTTTGGAAATCACAAAGTGTGAGGCCTCCACCAATTTTTTTTTCAAAAATTTTTTGGGTTTTTGGAGTACCTTCAGATACCAGATAATTTTTAGAATGATTTTTTTCTATTTCTAAAAAAGTGCCATTGGGCTTTTTGATAGAAATTGCATTGAATCTATAAATTGCTTGGGTAATTGACATCTTAATAATAAATCCATGAACACAGTATATCCTTCCAATTATTTTTCTCTTTTTTATATTTCTTTCAGCAGTGTTTTGTGTAAACACCATTTTTTAGGTTTTCAGTGTAAACACTTTTTTTTAACCTCCTTATTTAGGTAGGTTTTTTTTGATACTATTATAAATGGGATTGTTTTCTTAATTCTTTTTCATAGCATTCATTATTAGTGTATAGAAATGAAACTAATTTTTGTGTGTTGATTTTGTGTCCTAAAACTTTACTAAATTTGTTTATTATTTTTAATAGTTTTTTTGTAGAATCTTCAGTTTTCTACATATAAGCTTAAGCCATGAGCAAACATAATTTTATTTCTTCTTTTCTGGTTTAGATGCAATAAACAATTGTTTAAATAAAATAAATGTATTTCCTGTGTTACTGAGATATGATTGACATGTAACATTGTATTCACTTTAGGTGTACAATATAATGTAAATACAATGATTTGACATATGTATATATTGAAAAGTGATTCCCACAATGAGTTTAGTTAACAGCCATCACTTCACATAATAACATTTTTCTTGTGATGAGAACTTTTAAGATTTACTCTCTGACTATTGAATACTGAAAACGAACCAAGGGCTGAAGGGGGAGGGGGGAAAAGGGGGTGATGGTCATGGAGGGGGGCACTTGTGGGGAGAAGCACTGGGTGTTATATGGAAACCAATTGGACAATAAACTATCATAAAAATTTAAAAACAAGATTTACTCTCTTAGCAATTTTCAAATATACAATACAGTATTGTTAACTATAGTCATCATGCTATACACAGTCAGAACCTATTTATCTTATAAATGAATGTTTGTACCTTTGACCACCCCTACTCATTTCCCTCACACTCCCACCTCTGGCAATTACCAATCTGTTCTCTGTAGTTTAGGGTTTTTTTTGGTTTTGGGGTTTGGGTTTTTTTTTTTAGATTCCACATATAAGTGTATCATACAGCATTTGTCTTTCTCTAACTTATTTCACTTAGCATAATGCCCTCAAAGTCCACCCACATTGTTGCAAATGGCTGGATTCCCTTTTTTTGTGGCTGAATAATGTTTCATTATGTATCTATATCACTTTTCTTTTTTCTTAATAATTTTTTAATGTGGGGCACCTGGGTGGCTCAGTCGGTTAAGCATCCAACTTTGGCTCAGGTCATGATCTAATGGTTTGTGGGTTCAAGTCCCATATCAGGCTCTGTGCTGGCAGCTCAGAGCCTGGAACCTGCTTCAGATTCTGTGTCTCCCTCTCTCCATGCCCCTCCCGCATTCATGCTCTATCTCTCTCTGTCTCAATAATAAATAAATATTAAAAGATTATAAAGAAATAAATTTTTAATATTTATTTATTTAGAGAGAGAGAGAGAGAGAGAAAGAGCTCATGGGAGGGGCAGAGAGAGAGAAGGAATCCCAAGCGGGTTCTGAGCTGTCAGTGCAGAGCCTGATGTGGGGCTTGATCCCATGAACCATAGGATCATGACCTGAGACAAAATTAAGAGTCAGATATGTAACTGACTGAGATACTGAGGCACTCCTATACCACATTTTCTTTACCCATTCATCTATCAATGAACACTTATCTGCCTGTGGATGCAGATAGCTTTTCAAGATAATGATTTAATTTCCTTCAGTCATATATCCAGAAGTTACATTATTGAATCATATGGTAGTTCTATATTTAATATTTTTAATATTATACTGTTTTCCATAGTAGCTACACCAATTTACATTTCCCCCAACAGTGTACAAAGGTTCCCTTTTCTCTATATTCTCACCAATACTTATTATCTCTTGTCTTTTTGAAACTAGCCTTTCTAACGGCCATGAAGTGACATCTCATTGTAATTTTGATTTGCATTTTCCTGGTGATTAGTGATGTTCAGTACCTTTTCATCTATCTATTGTATGGAATTATCTTACTGGAAATATGTCCAATTTTCTTATTTGGAAAAATCTCTACTCAGTTCTTCTCCCTAGAATAAATTTTATATTCCATCTTTCACTATCAAAAGTATTTTCCACATCATTAAAAATATTTGTAAAAACCTGACTTTTAATTGATTCATTAATCCATCATCTAGGTGTGCTATAATTTACATGACCATTCTTCATTGTTCTATTGTTGAACATTTTAGGTTGTTTTGAACTTGTATTATAAGGAACAATATTTGAAGGCATGTCTTTATGTATAGTTCTTTGGTCACATTTAAGATTTTTTTCTTTATGATAGATTCCTAGAAGTGGTACCACTGAGTTAAAGCTGTGAATATTAAGACTTTCGACACAATTTTCTAATTTGGGAAAGCATAACTTTAAAAAACATAATTTAACATACAACATTTGGGTACATTCTATCTTTTGAGAATTTACATTAATCTTTCCATTTTCATATAGGTAGCTTCAAATACCCAAACATGAATTATATTTTTCATAACATTGAGCTCTTTTGTTCCTTCCCAAATCCTTCCTCTCCTTTGTTGGGGTACTGGGCAGTCAGTACTGGAGAGTGAGTTCTCTGGGGACAGGGATGGGGAGGGGTAGCCTACTTGAGGATGTACAAAGTAGGAAGCAACTATGGGGCCAGTTTTCGACAAAGTTTTGGGGGGACAGATGGTGAGGCTGAGAGTCATTTTTATGAAGAGATACAGAGCAAGCCCGAGAGGCCTAACCTCGATTGGACAGTGCAGACTTGTGGTCCGCATGAGGCAAGTATCACAGCTCCGGGGCAATTGGAAAGGTGGGAGATTTGGGACTGTCACAATGATGGGGAGGGTACTACTGGCATTTAATGGGCAGGGGAGAGAAATGCTAGGGATATTTCTTGGCTTGAGACTATTTCCGAAATGATTTTCTAGCCCCTAATGTCAGTATCTCTCCCACTGACACACACTGGACTAGTTTTGTGTTGCTGCATCCAGACTCCAAGGGCTACCCTGTATTTGTTCCTTTAACAATTAAAGACCATAGAAATGTGGAAACTCACATTCAGTGAATTCAGTAAGTGAATAACTTCAGTGTTCAGTTGGGTACTTTTTAAAATGTACTCTCCAGTATTATGGGTTTGGAATAAAATAAAATTATATTTATTTAAAACCCTATTATAAACTACAAACTTTATGTATTAATCTCTTTGGCTACTGTAACAAATTACCACACACTGAGTAGCTTAAAACAAAAATTTATTCTCACACTTCTAGAAGCTAGACATCTAAAATCAAGATGCTAGCACTTAGAGGGGGCACATTCCCTCAAAGGCTCCAGGGAATAATGCATTCTTTGCTCCTTCCAACTTTTGATAGCTGTAGATATTCCTTGAGTTGTATCAACTTCCCTCCAATCTCTGCCTTCAATAACCTTCTCCTCTTCTGTCTATTTTATGTTCCCCTGTTGCACTCTTATAAGGATATTTGTCTTTGGATTTAGGGCCCAGCTGGCCAAGCCAAGAAGATTCCTCACGGCAGGGCCCTTAACTTAATTAAATAGCTATGACCTTCTATCAAATAGGTAACATTCACAGACTCCAGGGATTATGACATGCGTATCTTTATTGGGGGACCACGGTTTAGCCCACTACTGCACTTTACTTCCAGAATCTTTAATTTTAGAGAAATTGTATGATGGAACATTGTATTGCTTGTTTACAAGTGAAGACATTGAACTTTAGAAAGAAGGAGCACTTGACCAAAGCGTCCTGGCACGTGAAGAGCTGAGATTTGCCCCACGGCTCCCTGACGCCTGGATCTGGTGGTGATAGGATCTGCCTCAGGCCTGGCCAGTTACACGGCACTGTCTTCACTAGCGGAAAAGTCAGGCTCAGATGAGAGTGCACAGATGGCCACGTACACACCACTAGTCTTGACCTAAAATAAATACATTTTTTTTGCTTAAAGAACATTAAGTCTAATATAAGAAAAAATATAGTCAAGCCATTAAAGGTATTCTTTCCACAATCAATTCTGAGTATGTATCAATGTAACCTAAATTTAGATATTCACCTGATGTTCCAAAAGTGTCTTTTTCCATTTTCTTATCCCCTGAAAAAAAGGTATATTTCTCTAGTTCAGTCCAACTTATTCTCTCAATATTTGTTGAATACCTATTATAATTTATGATATAACCTCCCTTGAAATCTTGGACATTTTTATTTTAGAGTAAGAATACATTTGAACTCATACACACATACAAAAAAGCATAAAGATAATTCTAGCATTTTGTACATCTGGAGTTATTTTTTAACCTAACTTATTGAATATTAACTTTTTGTTATTTCTGCTTAAACTTAGAATATTTTAAATAGCTTTAAGATTTTACGTAACTGCAAGTGGTTATTTTTTTTTAAAAATGTTTTTAAATGAAGATATTTTCACAATTCAAATTTAGGAGTGTTTTGAAACAGGGCCAAGGAGTACACATTCAGTCAGGCCCATCAAAGCAATTGTAAAATAAAAAGAATATCATGCTGCATTTTTCTACCAAGAATGAGTTTTTCAACAGATACATATTAAGGTACCTTATCATACATAGTCAAAAAAGTTGATAGTTTAGAATCATGACACCTTTTAGGGAAGGGATGGATTTCTTGGAAACCTTATATGTTTAAGGAAATAATGTATTTAATGAACTCACACATAAATAACATCTGCTATTACTGATTGGGTAAATATAGTGGAAATGCAAAAAATTGAAATGACATTAATTTGGCTACACTGGAGAACATTCACAGAAGAGACTCCTTAGATGCTTTAAAATGTAAATAGTACCCATCAGGGGACTTAGCCTCGCTTCACATAATGGGTTTTCAGATAAACAAGTAGGGGAAATTTGCACTAATTCTAGAGGGGTATAATTAAAAATAATTAGAAAAAACACATATTTTATGAAATAACTTTAAGAAAACAGACAGAGATGGATTTTGCATTTTCAGAAAATTGTGAGCAAGTTTCACAGTCTTGGGATCTAAAGTCTCCAGTGACACAAGCTTCCCTCCCTATGCACCTGCTAATTTACTTTAAAAAAAGAAGAAAAGGAAACACACACACACACACACACACACACACCCCCACACCCACACAGGACTCTCCAGGGAAGAAAAAAGGCATGTGTTTAATGACTCAGTCCTTGGCAACCATCAATAAGTACGCTAGTTAATGGCAACCAAAGAGTATAATATGTATACTGCAAATCCAGGAAAATACTAGAGTGGATAGATAGATAGATAGATAGATAGATAGATAGATAGATAGATAGACAGAAGAATAGATATCTTACTGTGAAATTAAAGAGTAAACAGAATGACAATCACTCTTGGCTTTTGCTACAATAACAAACAATGGCTAAATCTCAGTGCACCTACAAATATTTATTTCTCGCTCACATTATATGAAGACTATAGATCCACAGGGCTTGTGCTGAGTTTGGCTGGGTTCTATGTGTCTTCTCATTCTGGGACCAGGTAATACTCATAGTAAAGAGCAGAAGTTAAGAGACAGAGCCAAATTACACAAGGACATTGTTCTGCTGGGACACAGCATACTCATCTTCTCATATTCCATTGGCCAAGCAAGTCCGAAGTCAGTAGGGTGAGGAAATACGTTGCATTAAAGGGAAATATGACATGGCGCCTGGGTGGCTCAGTCAGTGAAGTGCCCAACCTCGGCTCAGGTCATGATCTCACGGTTTGTGGGTTTGCCCCGCATCCAGCTCTGTGCTGACAGCTTAGCACCTGGACCCTGCTTCGAATTCTGTTGTGTCTGTTTCTCTCTGTTCTTCCCCTTCTCACACTCTGTCTCTCTGTCTCTGTCTCTGTCTCTCTCTTAAAAATAAATAAACTTATAAAAAACTTGTTTAAAAAAGGAACTACGGCAAAGGTGGAGGGGAATAAACAATTGTGAACAAATAAAATAGTCTATCACACCTAAGATATAGAAAACAGCAAAAGAATATGACCATATATTTATTTTAAAGAAATATTATAATTATTAAACATTTAGGCAATTCAAACAAGAAACTCCTCTAGTCAATGGTGTACCTAAGTTTATGGGGTACTAAGTTTATGCATTTTTTAACCTCTTTAAAAAACATGATCAAATACTACTATTATAAAATTAGGGGACTTGAAGCTTAAGCTTAATTAACATCAAGGTAAATTCAATATTGTCTGCAATTTATATAATGTAAAAAAAGCTTAATTTCACTCATCAATAAAATTGTGACCAAGGGATATATCTCCTCTACTTAAAAACTTGTATTAGCATAAATCTTTTTTTAAGCTGAATATTTTTATTTTATTTTTTGTTTTTATTTTTAAGATAGAAAAAGAGGGGAGGGCAGAAAGACCCAGACATACAATGCAAAGCAGGCTCCAGGCTCTGAGCTGTCAACACATAAAAGCTTAAATTTCAAAACAATTTTAATTGTTTTAAGTTTTATTTATTTATTTATTTATTTATTTATTTATTAATCTCTACATCCAACAAGGGGCTTGAATTAATGACCCCAGTATCAAGAATCAAATGCTCTTCTGACTAAGCCAGCCAGGCGCCCCCAGCACAGTTCTTGAAAAATAAAATACTGTAATTTTTAATAGGCAAATAATATTTATTCATTTGGACCTAAGAACACAGTGTGATAATTTTCTATCCTCCTGAAGCTACATAGGGAACAGACTAAAAGGAAGGTGGAAATTCTCTGAAGGGCCTCCTCTAAAGAAACTCATCTATTTACAGTTTTATTTATTCAAAGAATCCAAATTGGCTGCCATTGTTAAATATAATATGGCCATGTCATAGTGCTGGTTTAATGACTGTGTTTAATTTGGGGGAAAAATTTTTGACCCCCTACCCCAAGAGATAGCTGATGTACAGCTGCAAGATTGTTACTGAGAATTAACACATATTTTTACAGTTAGCACAAAAAGCACATTATTTCTTATACATTTTCCACATCCTAGATATTGTTGAGAATGATAAGGAAAATTATAGATAGTATGGTTTTGAAGCAGTGAGCTAAATACAACTACACAGTAAGAAGGATATAGGGTTAGAGTATGTTGAGATGTATGGTAGTAGGCCCAGATCTAGTCAGGATGGGTTAAGATCAGGATGAATTGAAAGGTGGAGGCTAGAAAGATAAAGATCATTTTACTCTTCACTTGGTGTGATAGGCAGGATAATGGCCCCCTCAGAAACCTATTTCTTGTTCCCCCAAACCTGTGAATATGTTACATTACATGACAAAAGCTACTTTGCAGATATGATTAAGGTGACAGACCTTAAGATGGGGAAATTATCCTGCAAGATCCAGATGGGCCCCATCAAGTCACACAAATCCTTAAAAACAGAGACCTTTTCCAAAGGTGGTCAGAGAAAAAGGTACAGTGACAAAAGAGTCCGTGAAACTTGGTATGAGAGAGACTGCACCTGTGATGCTAACCTCCGAAAGCCAACACGGCCCTGCTGACACATTGATGTCAATCTGGCAAGACCCTGACTGGACTTTGGACCTACAGAACTGTAAGGTAATACATTTGTGTTGCTTTAATCCACTCAGCGTGTAGCGATCTGTTACTGCAACAATAAAAATCTAATATACTTGGCGAAGCCAGAAAGTAAGCCACTTGATGCCATATCCTGGTTCACCAGTGGGAATGCTCTGGGAAGATCCACTCCCTGAAGCCCAGCACCAGGTCTTGGTCATCGACCCTCCCCCAGGTTTCTAGGACTTTCCCAGGTACACACGCTGCCACTCTGTCATGGCCCACAGGAATTCTTTCCAACCCAGAAATCCTAGTTTCTCTCTCCCAGTTTCTTCAGTTTGTTTGTGAAGTGACATTTCAAGATTCCTCTTAGTTTGATTATTCTGCATGAGGTAAAGTGAGAAAACACACTTCAGCAACTGCATGGGTCACATTCTCCAGCTGTTTGCAGTGGATCAGGGAAATGATTTTGAAAATACATTCATTTTCCACTGGTTCAGTGTTTGACAATTTGGTTTGCTCATATTGCTGAAAAAGTATATAATGTTAAGTTCTTTTGTAGTCTTTAAAACAGGGACATATTTGAACTATAAAACTGCATTCCAATTAAACCCACTTAAACATTGTTGCAACAAATGCAGGTCTGTGTTTTTGTTCTCAGCTGGACATTCTGCTGTGCAAAATAGTATCTGCCTAGCTCCAAAGGGGATACTCAGGAAGAAACCATAAGAAGAACCTCTAATTAAAAACAAAAGCAAAAAGTGAGTCATTTGGGAAAGTTAGAAAAAGATACAGAATATACACAAAGGCAAGGGATGGACCAATTCCAAAACATTGTTTAAAATAGTTTGAATAGAAATGGTCATTGACTAGAAGTGAAAAACAGTCACACATAAGCTATTATGAATGATTTTCCTCGCACATAAAATAGTCTAGAAAATGAAATCACGCAGCAGTGAAGTCATGATAAACAAATGGACTACATCTACTGAGGAGGAACAGAAGTCCTCATGTAGGAAGAAACCATGAAAGAATAAAACCATTTGCCAAACAATGACCAGAATGATGAGCTTTGTGTTAATTGATATTGTAAAGTTATTATATAACATTTTAATATACTTTAACACATAATTCTTTTTCAACATCAAAGGATTTAATGTTGAGAAGAATGTTTACCATCCTCACAGAGCTTAGTTTCTGGATTTCAGCTGTGTATCACTGAACAAACACACTGTAATATTAATGGAGCATTACATTGCCCAGAATATTGACTATTTATAATACACAGTTATTAAGAAGTGCCAGTACACTGACACTATTTAAATACTAGAGATTGGCAAAAGAAGTTATTTGTGTTCGTAAACTAGAGATATATATTTATGCCAACTTTCTTTCCAATATAATCCAAGTAGAAGGAATAAGAGTATATTGTGTATTTCCCCTTGAGAGACAGCTAAGTGTAACACAGGGACTGGACTTGGTGCCAGGACACCTGGGCTCCTCTCCATTCCTCTGCTTTGGGCGCTAACAACGGTAGAAGTCCTCCCAGAGCCTGTCCTCTCCCTGAAAAACAGAGATAATGTTACCTATTTTTTGTCTGACTCACAAAATAAGGTAACATGATATACCACAATATGAAAGTGCTTTGTAACCTTTTTAAAAGGTTCATACGTTAAGGTCCTCGCATGATGCTTAAAAAAACATATATAGTGTATGAGTCATTGAAATACCAATTCAGCACACATATACATTGTAAGAACTTTGGGTTGAATTTCATCAAAACTTAATCTACTGATAGTTTTATAACTGGTTCTTGTTCCTGTCATGAACTTTGGCTGTTGTGTGCTTACACTGATGTCCTTTGCCCATGAGTTTTAGATAAATAAATGTTGCACTCTCCGTAGTTTTGCCTTGAACTAGCCTTTTACCCTTGTTTCTGAGTTCTTTTACAATTGCTGTTCACAGCCTAATTGTGTCTCCATTAAGGTGCCAGAACAAATGTTAAATTCACAGATTTATTGACCAGTAAATATTAATCACTGATTATGTACATAGCAGGTACAAGGCGTTATTCAGTAAATTCAATAAAATGAACAGTTTGATTTTTTTTCCTCTGCAAAACTGACTAGCTCTTTGTCTGAATTAATCAAATCAACCAGTAGGTTTTTGGCTTCCTGTAGACACAGTTTAAATGTCACTTTCTATCTTGAAGCTGCTATTTTGAGAATTGGTGATGTGTAGGTGGAAAACACTTTACTATTTAGAAATAGAGTACTATACAGTGAGGCTTATTAGACATTTATTTTTACTTTGTAGTTTTTATTTCATTTAACTTTTTATTATGGAAAACTTTAAACATGTACACAAGCACAAGGGATAATATAAGGAATTCCCATATACCCAACCTGACTTAAACAATTAACGATTCATGGTCAAGATTGCTTCACCTGGACCCCCACCCAGCAGTCCCTTATCCCATATTATTTTGGCATGAATATCAGAGTGTATATAATTTAATCCTCAAGTATTTCAATATGTATCTCTAAACATAAGGTTATTGAGAAAATAACCATAATACCATAATCACACTCAAAATTAACAGCAATTCCTTAATATCGTAAAATATTCAGTGTGTGTTCAATATTCCAGCTGTTTTATAATATTGTCTTTTTTGCAGTTGTTTTCAAACAGTTTTCAAATAAATCCACCCATTGTGATTGGCTGTATCTCTTAATTCTATTTAAACTTCAGTTTTCTCCATTTTCCTCCTCGCAACTTGTTTGATCAATAAACTGGATCATTTGTCCTGTGGTCTTTTCTACAGATTAGATTTTAGTGAGTGCATCCTCTAGTATAGTTTAATGTTTTTTTCAGTCTTATGTGTTTCCTGAATATGAGTATAGAACTGTGCTGTCCTCTATGTCCATGTGTAGTTTCTTTTTAAAAATAAACTTTTTTCAGAATAGTTTGATTTACAGAAAAATGTGAAGATTGAACAGAGTTAATACCCAGTTTCCTCTATTATTAATATCTTTTTTGTTAAGTTTTTAAAATTCCAGTAGTTAACATACACTGTTATATTAGTTTCAAGTATACAACACAGTGATTCAATAATTCCATACGTACTCAGTACTCATCATGGAAAGTACACTCTGTAATCCCCATCACCTGTTTAATAACCCATCCCTCCTATCATTAATATCTTAAATGATTAATTTATTACAATTAATAAGCAAATATGGATACATCCTTATTAACTAATATCCATACTCTATTTAGATGCTCTTAGTTCTTACCTGATGTTCTCTGTCTGTTCCAGGATCTCATCCAGGATACTGTGTTGCGTTTAGTTGTCATATCTCCTGAGGCTCCTCTTGGCTGTGACAATTTCTCAGAGTTTCCTTGTTTTTGATGACCTTTATAGTTTTGAGAAGTACTGGTGATCTATTTTGTAGAAGGTCTCCCATTTGGGATTTGTTTGATGTCTTTCTCACGGTTGGTCTGAGATTAAGTGCTTTCGGGAGGAAGACCACAGAGATTTCCTATCACATGAAAGGTACATACTATAGGGATGATTTATCACTGTTGATATTAACCTTGATCACCTGACTGGGGTAGTATCTGTCAGGCTTCCCCAATACACAGCTGCTCTCTTTCTCCTCTTTCCATACAGTACCTTGTGGAAAGACAGCTCTATGTGAGGCCCTGTTCATGAAGTAGGAAATTATTATGTTCCATCTCCTATAGGTGGAATAGTACACAAATTATTTTGAATTCTTATGCATGGGAAATATTTTCTACCCCTTTATTTATATTGGTATGATTCATGGATATTTATTTTATACTTTGGATACAATCCTATACTACTTTATTTTGTTGCTCAAATTGTTCCACATTTGACCATTAGGAGCTCTTTTAGTTGCTCCTGTGTCCTTTTGTCATATCCCACCTTTGTGTGTATGTTGTTGTTTAAGTAATTTCCTATTTTCTGGCATATAAGATACTCCAGATTCATCATGTGTGTTCCCTGCCTTCATCCTAGAATCGGGATTTCTCCAAGAATCCCTGATTTCTATGACTAGAGACTGGTATTAGAAACCAAGATCTGGGCACTAAGTTTAATAAACTATTTTTAAATCATTCTTTTACTGGCATTTTGTCTATTTCAAAAACACTTTTTAATTATTTTTTATGGTTGGTTGTAAAATTTTGATTTTTTAAAATAGTTCCAGTGTTTAAAAGTCAGTGGGCATTGGTAGCACAGTGGTGAGCATAGCTGCCTTCCAATATTCAAAACTCACTTTTAGGGTGGTTTGTTTGTTTGTTTTACTTTTTAAAATTTGTATTATATATAGAGAGAGCATGAGCAAGGGAGAGAGAGAGAGAGAGAGAGAGAGAGAGAGAGAGAGAGAGAGAAAATCTCAAACAGGCTCCATGCTTAGTGTGGAGCCCAATGCAGGGCTCCACCCTATGACCCTGGGATCATGACCTGAGCTGAAATCAAGAGTCGGATGCTTAACCAACGAAGCCACCGAGGTTATCCAAAAGTCACTTTTAGTCTAAGACTTCTGCCTATATTGAACAGTAAGTCTTTTTTCATTCAAGTAATTTACAAATATATTTTGTTTTTTGTATCTTACTATATAAATCTAGAGTCTGAAACTTTGAATTTTTCTCTATTGTGCCAATTCAATTAGTTCAAGTATCTATTTGGTTAAGTGACGTTAAGTGTTATTGATCTTTGACATTTTTTTTAATGAATTGACTAAATATTTTAATATAATTATAAAGTAGCTAGAGAAAGCAGGTAAAATGACACATGCCATTAAAAAAAGTTATGTCAATTCTGTGGAAATCTTGCAGTGAAAATTCATTAAAGTAAATCCTTTTATTTTTTTGTGTGTGTATTTTTGAAGCTAAAAATTTATTTTAAAGATTCTCTGATTTCGGATATAAACCTAACACTATACAACTCATTTTAATCATCCACTTCTTGAAAATTACTTTCTAAATCACCTCTTTTATTTTTTTTTTT
>NC_043706.1:68209878-68209984 GCF_006229205.1 Suricata suricatta | reverse complement strand
TGGATAATTTTTTAAGGAACCTCCACACTGTTTTCCAGAGCGGCTGCACTAGTTTACATTGTCACCAACAGTGTAGGAGGGTGCCCGTTTCTCCACACCCTCGCCA
>NC_043706.1:68135593-68209778 GCF_006229205.1 Suricata suricatta | reverse complement strand
CATTGTGTATATATACCACATCTTCTTGATCCACTCATCAGATGATCCTTTTAATGTGGACTTTCTGAATAGCTAGGTAAACCAGTCACTAAAATTTCCTTGCAAAATTTATGAAGTGTTTGATAAGTGTTTGTTAAGAAAATAAACAAAAATCAAAGAATTTTGCTCTAGAACTAGAAAAATAAAACATCAAAAACATTTTTGAATATAGCTGAACCATGGTGTACAGCACAGTGATCCGACTTCTCTATACATTATGCCATGCTCACCACAAGTGTCGCTGCCATTATCACCGCAAAATACTTAGAAGAATAAACCATCTTCAAGAATTGTCATTTCTATACAAATTATATTACTTACATTTTTTCATTTTGTTGTATCTTCATAGAATTCATCTTTTAAAAATAGGTTTATTAAAATTATCCATTGGCAAACCCAGCAAAACAGCTTATCACCTATCAGGCAAGTAGATCTTTCTGTGCTGTTTCCTTCTCTGTAAAATGCGTTACTATGATAAATTGGCTCATATATGTGTAGAACCTAAGACATACATTGTATTGACATACATGTATAATATATGTAGACACACAAAAATACCTAGAACCCAGCCCTTCCAAATATTCAATCACAGCTGTGCTTTTCTTTAATAGTACTTTTCCTTATTTTATTAATAGTAAATAACTTAAGCATTTTGCTAATTCAGACTGACCTCATCATTCAGTCCATACTAGTGGAATTTTGCTATAGTTAATATATTTTCTCTGAATCAATACTGTAATGGGAATGTTTTGATATATTAATGAGTTTTTCTCCTTTGTGTTTCTTAATGTGTGACCTTTGTTCTGCCCAAGGCTTTAGGATTATATTATAGCTGGAATGCAAGAGTAAAGAGGTTTTTAGTATTCAACTTTTAATATCCAAAGCAGGGGCTTTAAGTTCACAGCAAGAAAATAATCCTGAGGGGCACCTGGGTGGCTCAGTTGGTTAGGTGTCCAGCTTCAGCCCAGGTTATGATCTCACAGTTCGTGGGTTCGAGCCCCGCTTTGGGCTCTGTGCTGACAGCTCAGAGCCTGGAGCCTGCTTCAGATTCTGTGTCTCCCTCTCACTCTGCCCTTACCTGCTAGTATTCTGTCTTTGTCTCTCAAAAATGAATAAAAACATTAAAAATTTTTAAAAAAACAAATAAAATTATCCTGAAATTCAGTCTTTGTCAAAAGACTATACAGTTCTCTACATTTTTTTAGCTCCATGTTGACTTTGTGTATGGAAATTATAAAGTGACAGGGATAGACAGAATTCAAGATAAGACCTGAGGGAAGACCTTGTAACTTGGGAATATCATAAAGACGGGAAGGAAAGGTCAGGCTATCTCTTTTGGCTTAGAGGAGATTTGCAGCAAAGAGAAGTGAGACAAGGTTAGAAAGTAAGACCTAGGCAGAAGCCCTTCAAAAAAAGTAGTGCCTTAAATATGTTGGAGAATCCTGAAGGCAAAAGACCTTTGCTTTGCTCCCTCTGGGAAACCTTGGGAG
Organism: Suricata suricatta; assembly: GCF_006229205.1. Lineage (NCBI taxonomy): Eukaryota > Metazoa > Chordata > Mammalia > Carnivora > Herpestidae > Suricata > Suricata suricatta. The sequence goes on along the minus strand of NC_043706.1, from coordinate 68,208,249 downwards.
AACACATGGTGTGGTGTCCAGCAATGGCATTTGGTGGAGAGAATTTGTCTAGACCAAAAAGTCTGATCCGCTGATTTTCCTGGCCTGTGTGCAGTGAGGAAGAGATCCAGAAGTTTCTGTGTGTCCTGGTGAGGAAAGCAAAGATCTAGAAAAACCCAGTGGACTAACAAGATCCAGGGGCCAGGCAAAGAGGGAAATGGTCCAGTGGTGGGTGTCTCCACAATGACACACAAGGCAAATGGGACTGTCAGCAACCAACAGTCGCAATTTCCAGGGACCAGATCAAGCATTCAATCGCAAAGATCAGTGAGGGTCTGCTGAGGTCACCTTCTGAATCCAAAGCCCCTTCTCACCACTACTCTCCCTGTCTCCAACCCCTCACGTGACATCATGACAGTATCTGAGAGTTGAGTAAGGGGACAAAGAGAAAATCTTATATAATTAGCATTTGCCTGCAAGAGACCGGCATGCTCAAAAGAGACTGATTAAACCACCAGAAATTCAGTTATAGTGATTCTGTAAATTTAATACATACTATCTAGTAGGTGAGAATAATAAATTAGTTATGAGAAAAATAGTTAAGTTTGTAACCCCATTACAAATAGAAAAGCTTTTGCAATGACGAATGCCTTTCCTTCCCCAGCAGTTATGAGGATCAGATGGGTCAGTTGATGGGAAGCAACATTGGAAAGTGAGAGCACTCACTGCTGGCAATGACAATGGCAGCTGCACATACTGCCTTGAGCTGATGGAATTGAGACCAGACAAGCAGCCAGGTACATCCCAGGTCTAGACCAGGAAGCAAGGGCAGAGACAAAAAGGCAAGTTCAAGCCAATTACATGGTATCAGGGAAAAGAGACCAGAAGTCAAGAGCTGCAGATTTAGCTGAGAAGCGGTGAGAAGAGAGTCAAAAGGTAGCAAAGAACCAGGTCTGAGTACAACCTCCCTACATGGAGAAGAAACATGGAAGCACATTCTCCAGGTGACACAAGGCCTAGGGTTATCTGATATATTCCTTTTTTAAAAAATATTTTTAAACATTTATTCATTTTTTGAGAGACAGAAAGAGACAGACGTGAGGCAGAGAAGGGCAGAGAGAGAGGGAGACAACAGATCCAAAGCAGGCTCCAGGCTCCCAGCTGTCAGCAGAGTCCAACGGGCTTGAACTCATGAATGGTGAGATCATTACCTGAGCCGAAGTCAGATGCTTAACCAACTGAGCCACCCACGCATCTGTATCTGATATGTCCCTTAATTAAATGTATGGTGGAAAAGATTGAATATCTAACAGTAGTTTCGCTAAAGATCTTCAACAGAGTGTGGCTCCTAGTCCTATAGTCTTGAATTAAAATTAAGAATCATCTTGTTAGGGTAGAGAATTATGAAAAGGTAGGTCATAAAACTAAGTGAAATCAGGATAATTAGTTCATAGGAAATTTTCTCAAAGCCTCCATTTTAGGAAAGAAAGTCTTTGCAAGAATAAGGGGAGAAAACTGATTCAGGGGTTCCGATGGACCATATGTTAATTTGCTTATATTTATGCCACCTATTAGGTGCCACATTCTCTTGATAGGTAATTAAGAGGCCCTCGCTAACAATCCAGTAGGAACAGATAAGTCAGTAGACCTTTAAGACAAATGCACAAGAACGGGAGAGGTATGAGGAAACAGAGGAAGGAAGAGGGGAAAATGGCATTTTTTAGTCTGAACTGTCCAGGGTGGTACCTAGTTGATTAAACATCTCAGAGCATATTTATTGAGAGCAAGCTTGTCCTGGAGGATATAGAGTGACTGTGGGATGCCAACAGGGTATTCCTGAAAGGGGATTGTCATGAGAAGTCCAAATGGCATCTTGGAGAAGCAATTGGCTGTTTGGATCTAGGGTTTTATAATGGTATCTGGACTGCAGGCGCAAATCAGCGTATTCCAAGATGTGTGACTATTAAAAAATAGTGTTCATATTCCCCTATATTTTTCAATAGCACTGTGTAAGTGATTTTTATTTTTCAAGCTTCATACCATAAAAAAAGTTTTGAAATATATTTGAAGTATGAATTGAGAATATTATTTTGATATTGAATAAGTACTTGGTAATGTAAAAAGAAATCAGTTTCCTTATTTAAAATGTTGGGATATTCTGTATGACATGTTTTCTAACAAAATTATAAAATGTACATTAAACTTTATATATTGTTCTTTTAACTTTCACAATTGAAATATTTTAATTTTTCTAACTGCTTATTATTGTTTAATTAGAGTCTAACTATAGTTTTTTAAAGTCACAGATCAAAGTTTAATAATTTCTTGCAGAACTCCATTCATTTGTGAGGTCTCTCTGTTTCTAATTTTTTAGTTTTAAATTTTAATGTTTTCACTGAGTTGTAATTGACATATAAAACATTGCATAAGTTTAAGGTGTATATGAAATCATTTCTTTACTGTGTACCTTTATCCAAACACACATGAGCACTAAAATTTTGACAGCATTTTGTGTTAGTAAATTTGGAAAACACTAGCCTGGTGCACCCATGTTGGTGTGGCTGGGGCCTAATTTATAGCTTTGCAGCAAGCTGTGACTTAAACCCAGCAAACTGCTAGACACTTGAAATGTCTTTGATTTGGAAATGTTAATCATTGTCCTTCTCTCAACTGAACGACTTGGGTTGAAGAGAGGGCTCCAAGCCTTGAGCCCCAACTGACCATAGGCCCGAGGCAATCCCTGCCTTTGCTTAAGGCTGGCGCTGCTTGACTGTGAGCCTAGTATCCCTTAGGTCAAGCTCTTACTGAAACACTGCTCAACAAGCTCAAGTTTTCACAGTGGACTTTTTACTGAATGCAAATGGAATAGTCAGAGCTAGTCTGAGAGCTGCTGTATGTAAAAAGAAAATTGTCTTTTGATGCATAAGTTTTTGTTTTAACATAATGGTACAAAACTTCCGAGGGAATTATGACATAAATTATGTATTTGAAATCTACTTACCAGATAAAATCCACCCAACGTTGCCATCTACCAGAGGCATTCATAGCTTGGCAGAGTCCCAGAGAGTGAAAACTCTCTGTCAAGGCCCGTGTGTTTGTCACTTGTGAAAGGTGAGTCTGGGAAACTGTTAGTATGGAAGTGGTATTGCAATCGGTATAAAAATACTATTTGGAGTTTCTTTTTTTAATGCCAGATGCCAGAGAAAACTTGAATCTGTTAACCATTGTATAATTGGCAAACCTTAGCTTTTAGATCCACCAGCCATATTCATATGACTCTCTAAAAACAAAAAGAAAGTCCCAGAAGAAAGAGACGTGGAGGTTAATGGCATATTGAAAATGTAGCTGGGGTGCCTGGGTGGCTCAGTCGGTTGAGTATCTAACTCTTGATTTTGGCTCAGGTCATGATCTCACAGTTATGAGATCGAACCCCACTTCAGGCTCTGTGGTGACAGCACAGAGTCTGTTTGGGGTTCTCTCTCCCTCTCTACATAAACAAACAAACTTTAAAAAAATATGTGGCTTACTTATCAGAAAACAGATATTTTGTTTTTATTTTCTCACGTTAGCTGGGGACAACTATTCTTTCCTGATTTCATATTACTTATTAAAAATAGAGTTTCAAAAAGAGATATAGAAGCCTATCAAAATACATTTATGGAAACAATAATAAAACAACATTTGCAAAGCTGTGGTCATATAAATATACATTCAATAGCACTCAGCATTTATTAGGCTTTTTCTAGGAATGTACTAGATACTGAGGAAAAATATGTAAATAAGATAGAAGACATGGCCTATATGTGTCAACGCTGTTTTTATAGGTAAGACAATTATTTGATTTAAATCTGACTTCTCTGATGCACTCAATCAGATATATTTGCATGTGAAGTTAATATGAAATGGAACTTTGAAATTACCCATTTGATTCAGTGTAGACTGACAGACTTTAAATTTTTTTAATGTTTATTTATTTTTAAAGGGGTGAGAGGCAGAGAGAGAGGGAGACAGAGAATCCAAAACAGGTTCCAGGCTCTGAGCTGTCAGCCTAGAGCTCAATATGGGGCTCGAATCCACAAACTGTGAGAACATGACCTGAGCCGAAGTGGGATGCTTAACCAACTGAGTCACCCAGGTGTCCTGACAGATTGTTTAAATAATGTTCTCTAATGAAAGTTTTTAGCTTGAATTCCCAGTGTCATATCTAGTTGATCAAATATCTCATTCATATATATTTACTTTTTCTGACCTAGGAAGACCCAAGCAGATCAGAATTTCTCCTGTTCTAGTTAAGTGTTAATTTCTGGCCAAAGATTCTGTCATAAAGGCTGAATTTGGGGGAGGTTTAGCCCAAGGTTTAAAAAAAAGAAACTATATAAAGGAAATGATAGCGTAATTTTAAGAAGAATATTTATAGCTGTGGGTACTAATTTATTCTTTTAAACTGGCTCTGTGTTTTGAATTGGTTTAAAATAGACCAACCATACTAAATTTATATTGAATGATTGTTCAGCTGTTGGGTATGTGCAGAGGTGATATAGCATGGTGGTTAAATGCCCAGACTCCAGAGCCTGATTTGTCTGGTTCAAACCCCAAACCTGCCTCATTCTCTCTGTATTTCCCTGGGCAGTTGCTTGAACTATCTTTTTCTTAACTGTAAAACAGGAATAATAGCAGTGCCTGTCCCAAAAATGAATTGGTAGATGAAAACCCATTAAAATTGTGCCTAGCAAAGAGCAAGCACAAAGCATTAGCCACTAATATTATTCTGTTTTTATGTAGTGATAACTGCAGGTGTGTTGTTTCTTTACTTTTCTGTCTAAAACATCTTTCCTTTGGAGCACCTGAATGGTTCAGTTGGTTCATGACTTCGGCTCAGGTCATGATCTTGTGGTTGACGAGTTCGAGCCCCACATCAGGCTCTGTGCTGACAGCTCGGAGCCTGGATCCTGCTTTGGATTCTGTGTCTCCCTCTCTCTCTGCCCCTTACCTTGCTCACATTCTGTCTCTGTCTCTAAAATAAATCAACATTAAAAAATAAGACTAATAAATAAATAAAATAAAATAAATCTTTTCTTTCCTTTCTCCTTCCTCCCTCCCTCTCATCTCTTAGACTATCTATCTTTCATTTCATGGCCATTTTCCATTGCCCAGTACAATGTCTTCACAAAGGTGGTCAATAACTGTTGGATAAATGAACCAAACTCCTATTTATCTTTTAAGACCCCTCAGAACCATCCTTGGCCCTCTAACCCTGTTCTGTAGCGGAGAGGGTGCTCTCTTCCTTGCTCCCATAAGCCCTTATGTATACCCTGTCACTACAGTTAGCACTAGAGATTAGGTTTATATGTGTATGACTCTTTTTTTTTCCTTCAGGTTTCTTCAAATTCACAAGAGCTTGTTTCTTAGTTAGGAATTACTATTAACCAATATCTCTGAACTTCTTGAGGGTAGTGGCTCTTACCTTCATTCCTTAATGTAGGCCTGGCAAATGATTGATTGAATGAGTACATGGACAAATGAATGGACTCATCCCAACTCCTCAGCAGGGGCTGGACTACCACTAATCAGCCTCCAGGAATGTAAGCACAGGTCCATGGGTCCTCTGTCAAGTGGCCTGACCCTGGGAAAGGGTGGCGGAAACCAATAGCAAAGAGCTCTGCCTGCTGTTATCTAACCCCAGAAATGAATGCTATAGCTAAAATTGTATTCTAACACCTTCATCTTACAAATGAAGGAACTAAACCCTAAAAAAAAAAGATTCAATTAGCTAAGATCTAGCATTTTAGAGAAACAACTGGGAATGTGATTTAGGTTTCCTGGCTTGTTGCCTATACTTATTCAAGTGCAAAGAAAGTTTTCATTTAAGGTTTACATATTCCATTGAAAGCTTAGTAGTAACAAGTGGATGGAAGAGGGAAATAGGACAAATAAAAAATGTCTTGGGATGCCTGGGTGGCTCAATGAGTTAAGCATCTGACTCTTGATTTCTGCTAAGGTCATGATTTCACAGTCGTGAGATTGAGCCTTGAGCCTCGAATCAGGCTTCACACTGACAGTGTGGAACTTGCTTGGGATTCTCTCTCCCTCTCTCTCTGTACCTCCTCTGCTCACATTCTCTCTCTCCCTCTCTCTCTTACAAATAAATAAGTAAAGGTGCCTGGGGGGCTCAGTTAGTTGAGCAACCGACTCTTGATTTTGACTCAGGTCATGATCTCATGGTTTATGAGTTTGAGCCCCACATTGGACTCTCCACTGAAAGCAAGGAGCCTGCTTGGGATTCTCTGTCTCTCTCTCTCTCTCTCTGCCCCTCCCCTACTTGTGCTCATGAATGCATTCCCTCTCTCTCAAAATAAATAAACTTTTAAAAAATAAATAAACTTAAAAAAAGAAATGTTTTTGTTTCTCTTATTCATTATTCTTTTTTTTAAGTTTATTTATTTATTTTGAGAGAGAGAGAGAGAGAGACTGTAAGCAGGGAAAGGGCAGAGAAAGGGGAAGAGAAAGGAAGCTCCACTCTGTCCGTGTAAAACCTGACAGAGGGCTTGAACTCACAAACTGTGGGATCATGACCTAAGCTGAAACCAAGAGTCATACACTGACTAAGCCACCTAGGTGCCCCCTTATTTATTATTCTTAACAAAAGACCTTGCTGGCTACAATATCTTCCAACATGAATGTTTTAACTGTTAATGATCAAAACCATAGATGGTAATTATAAATATATGTTATGGTAGTTTTAGTATGCTATATTTTAGAATCTGAGAACATGTACAACTCTCAACTCCCAGAATCTTTTCTTGGTTTTGGTAACCATGCCTTGATTTACTTCTGGAGATCTGTCTTTCTATCTTCCTGCCTTCTTTGTCCTAATTTCAGTGAAGTTGTTCAGACTGCCCCAGTCAAGGTGTGGCCTTGTGGACTCTAATTCTGGGAATCTGGATCCTGAGCAGAATGATGCTGGGACAGGGTGCAGATTCATTCCAGTGAGCTTTCTAAGGACAGTGTCTACGGATCCTTTTTGCCTAATCCCCGGAACTGCTCTAGGTCTGTCCTTCCTGGGGCTGCTCAGCAGCTTTCCTTTTGATTCTGTAAGCTAACCTGTTTTCTTCCAACAAATTTCTTTTCTGTTTCATTAGAGTTTGTTTTCATTGCTTGTAGTCAAATTCTAGTACTGGTTGAACTTGGACTTGCAAGTTCCACTTTAGCTATGGTTTGTGGGTACAAACCAAACTAGCAGAAAAAGAAATAACTAGTAAAAGGTATGTGTGTGTGTGTGCACGTGCACGAGAGAGGAATCTACTAAGTATATAACTGCTTAAGAAAAAATAGATTTGGGGCGCCTGGGTGGCTCAGTCGGTTGAGCCTCCGACTTCAGCTCAGTCAGATCTCACGTGGGTTCAAGCCCCTCATCAGTCTCTGTGCTGACAGCTAGCTCAGAGCCTGGAGCCTGTCTTCAGATTCTGTGTCTCCTTCTCTCTCTGCCCCTCCCCCTCTCATGCTCTGTCTCTCTCTCTATCAAAAATAAATAAAATATTTAAAAAAAAGAAAAAATAGATTTTGTGCTGCAATATATTCAAAGGGAAAACAAGCCAACCATGGTTTTACCATGGAATTTATATATGTCTTAAGATGGTCTGGAATTTTAATTATTCAAGTGAGAGGTTTCCTCGAATATTAAACGTTGTCATAACTCTTTTATAAAAGCATTATGCAATGTTACAGATTTCTCTCTACAGTATACATTTTTAAATTTAGGTTCTTTGTTACTTGACCTGACATATTTCCCTTACAATTTAATATTTAAATTAAACTGGTTTATTAATGTAGGTAATAGTAAAACAATAAAATTAATTAAGTTCATAAATTAGAGAATATAGTATGTAACTGTAGTTTAATTTATTCATATGTATTACACTAAGCTATAAATACATATATTTTATAAATACACAGACAAATGCAAAATTCTGTGTAAATCCAATGTTAATGATTTCATTATGAACTGTAGCTGTTCTTTAATTTTAAATTGCACTTAATAGGTTAAACTAGAAAGTACGTAAAACGTGTTCATTTTTAAAGTATTTATGAAAAGTCCTTAAGAATTAAATTATAAGAACAAACATCTATATTCCCTCTGAAAAATAATTATTTTTTGGAAGAATATGACACAAAGGTCTTGAATAAATAATTTTGGGGGATTTTTTTCCACCTCTCCTATTTAACTCTTTCTCAGGTGAATGTGCTTCCCAGGCTGAACGTTCCATCGAGCACTGGAAATAATTCCAAGCGAGTATTTATAAGAGTACCAAAAAGTACTTTAAACAACTTACGAAGAGGTCTTTACAATGTCCATAATACACATTTTTATATGTACACATGTGCACATATTCGAAAGAATTTCCTAATAGCTAATATGTCAGTCTCTATGTAGCATATTCTTCAATTTAAAAATGCATACAGAAGCAACACTAATTTTTATTTCTTCTTCAATACAGGAGCTTAATACATAATTTTTACAACTAAGAAGCAGAAAGGTAAAAGAGACACAAAGCCGATACCATCTGCCTTGCCTTATCTGGGGTTACTTTTCATTGCCTTTCAGACCCTGGCCTGTGTAGAACAAGGAGGGAACACTGGTCTTCAGCGCAGGTTGACACCTAGGTAATGTGTGCACTCTCACTTTGCAAGTGTTCTCTGATAACACTTAGTTTAATGGTCTTTAATGAACTGGCAAAATCCATAAGAAGGCAGGCCTGGTTTCCTCAAATTCTGGGTATTTTGATGTGTGGAAACTGTTAAGACTATGGGTGCGTGTGTGTGTGTGTGTGTGTGTGTGTGTGTGTGTGTGTGTTCTCTTTAGTTATCTGTTTGGTATTGCTCTTCTGTACCAGTTTTCAATGGCGGGGGGGGGGTGCTTTTAAAAATTACTTTTGTATTGTTTGTGAGATAGGAGTTTTTACATTAAAAATTTTTTTAAGTTTATTTATTTTTGAGACACAGAGAGAGAAAGAGAGAGAGGGAGAGAGAGAGCATGAGTTGGAGAGGGACAGAGTGAAAAGGAGACAGAATCCAAAGCAGGTTCCAGGCTCTGAGCCATCAGCACAGAGCCCTAAATGGAGCTCGAATTCATGAACCACAAGACAATGACCTGAACCCAAGTCAGATGCTTAACCAACTGAGCCACCCAAGTGCGCTGGGAATTTTTACATTTAAATGGAAAGTACATTTTAAGATTCAGAAAAACATACACCGAAGTCTTAATTCATGATTACACTGGGAGGAGAATGTTTCTGGGGAGGGAGGAACAATAGTCCAGAGGGGAGAAAAAGAAAGGAGATTTTTATTTTTAACTCAAGATTTTTATTTAACTATACTGTTTGGATTTTTGGAACAATCATAAGTTACCTTTATAACTAAGATTAAATTTTAAATGTTTGAAAAATATTGTTACAAAGCCCTATAAAAACTGAAAAAAATGTATGTTTTTCACTTGTTCTTACAGCTTTTAAAGTTTTAAGTTTTTTTAAATATAGTTGAGATACAATGTTACATTATTTTCAGGGGTTGCTTTTTAATTTCGATAAGCTTTTACTATCCTTTGTACAGATAAGTCATACAGCAGTATTAATAATAATAATGATGATAGCAATAGCTTCAAGGACATGTGCTAACTGTTTCCTATACATTGTCTATTTCATTTTTACAAAACCCTACCAGTAAAAGCAGAGCTAGGTTCAATGGGGCTTGAAGTTGATAGGGTTTGGGGAAGGATGGATCTTTAAGAAAATAATGCAAAATTACCATGGCTCTTTACAGGGCTTTGGAAAGGGATCTGTGCAGTTCTAGCTAAGCTTCATACACTTTCTAATAAATCTATCCCTACTCATCAATCACATACTAGTTTCATTATACATAAAGAAACTAAAGCCTAGAGACATAACTCACCTAAAGTTATATACCTAGCAAATGGCCAAACAAGCTAATTGCAATATTTTATTATTTTAATAAATTTCCTGTATCTCAGTAGTCTATGACCTAAAGTATTTCCAGTGGAGAGTAGGAAAGAGTATTCAACTCCTGCCCAGCTCTCATTACTACAGATCTCTGCTTCCCTTAATGATTTACTAAGTAAGAAGAGTAGAGGAGAAAGAGGGGAAACTGGAGGAAAGCAGGAAAGAGTAGGAAAGGGAACAGGAGTGACCAGAAGTTGTGCCATTGAGAGAAGGAAGGTTAGAGAAAACAAGCAATGTCCACATGCATGAGTACATGCTTTAAAGACTGTCTATAGGTTACTATGGGCTTGCTGAGGCAAGGGGAGGCATGAGTTCAAGGGTTTTGAAGGTTGAAAGCAACAAGAATGTTCTTGCTTGAGATACATTCACGATGACGTACAGGGGTAGGAGAGAATGGGAGATGGCCACATTAGCTAATGGCATTACCACTATCAGGCTAAAGGACAGAAAGTTGAAAGGAGCCCTGAATAGTGTTGTTAGAAGACTTTGAGCAGAAGAGGGTTGAAATAGCTGATATAGTGCTTAGTCTCCATAAGAGGCAGGAAGATTCACATCTGGAAGAGATCAGAAGATCTCCCAAATGATGGAAGAAAGGTATATTGAATGATTTCCACCTAATTTGAGGAGTTGCATATTTTCAGTTCAACATTAAGGGTGGAGTGATCCTTTAGGACTAGCAATTCCAAGGCAGACTTGAAGAAGTTGTCAGGGGAGTCTGTGCCCTCTAACTGCTAGTCATCCTTAGATCTTTCACAAGGTCTTGTGTGCAATGTGCCTTTAACAGAATAAGTACTCAGTAAAAGAGTTTGAATGAATCAATCAATAAGTGAAGCTCACCAGAAAGATAACCTTAAGCTGCCAGAAAAGTAAACTTCCTTAGGACCCCAAATCTTTTCTTCCCTCTGGCTTCCTTTCCACCTCCCTTTAGTAAATCCCTTCCCTCTAGTAAGTCATTTCTAGACTTACTAGAATGGAATCTAGTAAGTAATCTAGAATCTAGAATGGAATCCCTAAGTAAACTCATAGTCATAGTATTTCTCTCTAGGTCTATGAAGATGCATAAATAATTCCATAGGAGTGGAAAAACCAAAGCAGAGAGGTCTTCTGAAATAACCTGATTTATAGGTATGTACAAAAACAAAGCTATTATTTACACTATATTCCCAGAGAATTTGTGTTACTATAAAGTTCTTGGTCATCCTCCTAAACTGGGTACTTAATATTTCTTGACAATCCTACTAGATCTTTCATATTTGCCACAAGCTCTTTCTCATTCCAACAGCAATCGATCACTAAGTCTCATCAGTGCTAACTCTCAAATCCATTTGATTTCATACATTCCTAGGGCTCCTCTGGAGTTCTGACCACTATGCCGTCCCTACAGATTACAGCACTAAATTCTTAATGAATTTGCCTACTTTTCCTACTGTTCCCCTCCTTTCTTCATTCCAGTAATCATCTTGGGCTTCTCTTGACTTCTAAAACATGCCACATGCTCTTCCTCCACAATTTTCTACATGTGTTCCTTTTCCCTAAACACTTTTCCTCTCTACTTTCCATGTAGACAGCATCTACTTATGCTGCAAGTTTCCAGCTAATCTCTTTTTTAGCAAATCATTCCCAGACGTGTGTGCCTAGTTTGGTTCCCTTCTTGTATGTTCTATTATAATAGTCAATTTGCTTTATGGCATTTATTTGTTGAATATTATCTTCCCTGCTAGTCTGTAAATTCCTTGAGGTCAGAGACAGTGTGGTCTCTTCTATTCTTGTGCTCTGAGCTCCCGAGTTCCACCCCAGGAATTCACAGTCCTCCAAGGTCTCTATTTTTCTTCCTGCTTTTCTCCTTGCCAAAGCCCATGAAATCTTTATCTAGTCTGGGAGAAGTTGAGAAACCGTCTCTTCTTACACAGCCTGCTTTCTTTCAAATATTTTGTCTTTGCCAAGGCCAAACTTTTTGAAACTCAAAAGCAAAGAATTGATCTTTGTGTTCTTCGTATTCTGCTGTTTCATCCTTCTGCCAAGATAATAGCAGATGGAATGGCAGACAAATATGAGATATATGAATATATATGTGGAGGTGGGGATAGCAATCAAATGCTATCTCAACTGTCAGTCCATCTCACATTCGCAGCTAGCACCTTACCCAAGAATGACATCTTTCCTCCATGACTTCTGGATCCAGTGCCACACTACTTGGATTCTCCCTCCATGACTAAAAATCTTATTCTCCTGGAAGCTAGAAATTTTGCCTGCTGACAGCCATCCGTTTTCAGCTTTCTCTGGAAATGTCCCTCAGCTGTAGTCTGCCTCCTCTCCTGGAGTGGAGCCCCTTCCTTCAGCCACCTCGTATCCAGTGTAAAGGTGGGCCCCTTTCCCTAACCCAATCCCAGGAGTTGGCTGAAGTCTTATTGTGACTGTATTACAGCCCATCTTCTTGGACCCCTCCTGCCTCCTTCCCTTCCCCTGGCAGTGTCAATCCCAAGAGCAGTCCAGTAAATTTTGTGCACAGAGATCTCTATTTCAGGGTCTTCTTTTTAGGAGACTTGTCTGACAACAGCCACCTTTAGACTCCGTTTGTCTATATTATATATATATATATATATATATATATATATATATATATATATATTCATCTATCTATCTGCTAGTTCTAGAAATACAAAAAATATGGAGAGAATTTCAGGTCACTTAGAGTCTTCCCTCTTTTTTTTAAATGTATATATAGGAAAATTTAATACATTCTCATATATATACATTAATTTCATATGTATCTATAAGTCACATGGGAACACAATTACAGTTTATTTCTGTTCACTTTAAATTTCAGACATAGTCAATAAAGGCATTGTTGCAAGGAGAGAGAAAAGATAAGAGAGACAAAAACTCTGCACATTTATCTCTTTCTAGTTTGCATTGGAAAGGATTTTACATGTCTGTGTGTGTTTCTGTGTGTGGGGGGAGAGAGAGAATTTGTAGAATTAAAAGTAAGAACAAAATGTAAATGAAAGTTACTGGTAATTTTTTAAATATGAATTATAAAATTACAAACTTATCTAAAAGCCAAAGTAACTCAAGTCATTTTGAAGAGTAGAGCTGATGTTTGTTATGCAGATTACAAAATGCCATTTGCCAAGACTTTTAGTGTTAATTGCTTCTCACTGGAAAACTGAAGAAAATCAAGTCGAGAGAAGGTAAGATGAAAAAGACAACATTCATTGTGTTTTTCATGCAAAGGAATGATAATATTACTTTTTCCTGAGAGTTGGAAGATCTTAGAAGTCAAGTGTTGGCTGTAAAAATACCTTCTGTGAATTGTTTTATTTTTGCTTAGAACACATAAATATGTTTCTAATATTAATTTGTTTTCTTGTTTTGAAGTTTAATTAATAATCTTTGCTAAATAGCAACTTGAGGCCCTGTGCATTGCTTTTTATCATTCTTTGATTGTCTTAATATTGGTACATTTATGTACCTTTTGTTTAATTTTACCCCTGGGAACTACTACATTTAGTTAGCAATGAGTATCTAAAGGATATACATTGATTTGCTTTGTTTGCTCTCACACTTATACTACACTTAACCATGTTCATGAGAATCCAGGTTTCCCTCTCTGCTGACAACTACAAAACAGAGGTGGACAGTGTTCGAGTAAAGCAGTAAAATAACTCTCCTGAGTTTTGCCTCATTGTGAATGATCATGCTACCAAAAAGACATCTCTAATTTGTTTCCTTGTGTGTGAGTGTATGTGTATGAGGAACAGAACTAGAATGTCCCCCTTGCCAAATAGTTTATTATTTTTGGCTCTTTATGAACACTAGAGCAATTCTATTCAGAACACAGAAATTAAAACAAAGTAATAATAATAGCCACTCTTTATAAGTGCTTCCTATGTCCTAGGCACCATGCTGAGTGTTTTGCATATATTTGGCCCATTTAAACCTCATAACCCTATGAGGTAGGCATATAAAACCTACATTTTATAAATAAAAACCTGAGGCTCAAAGAGTTTTAAGTAATTTGCCTAAATTAACATAGCTGTTACCATAAGTCATATCTGATTTTTGAAGCCACTTTTCCAAAACTCAAAGATTTTCACTTCAGGTCTTGACTGACTTCTCCAGAAACAGCCTCTGCCCTTACCTCTCCCCCTAGGAGTAAGTAACTAGATTCCATTGCTGCTCCTCCCCTACACATGAAAATGTCCCACGCTCCTTCCCTCTGCCAGCTCTCTATGCCTCACCTGGCCATCTCTCACTACTCAGCATTTTATCGGTTTATTATCTCCTAGACCTTGCTAACTGGATGACTAGCTGCCAAATAAAATCACAGGAGGAAAAGATAAGGCATCTCATCTTTCTCTCTTAAGCCTTCCCTCTCTTCAACTTCCTTGTTGGTGAGTGTTCAAGTTCTCCAGTTTCCACAGAGCTAAAAATAGCCCACTGTGTGGTAGTAGGGGTGCCATTTCCTGGGGAATGAGGGCTCCAGTAAGGACAACTCGTGCAGTGAGTGCGGGGTCACTCTATCCCTCGCTTCTGCCCCCGCTTCTGCCCCCGCTGCCTCGAGGCTCAGACTTCCGCCAGAATTTGCTCATAGTCACTTTTGTACAGATCAGATCAAAAGCAACTGGTGTGTTTCCTCTTTCAGATGCCAGTGGCATAACTTACCATCGTTTCAAGGCCATAATATGAGTATAATTGTTGAGGCATAAATCTAATTCAAGCCTGTCAACCATACCATTGTTCCAACTAAGCTGAGAGGCTTGATGAGAAGTAAATGTTAATTGTATTGCTAATGTTTCACAAAACATAATTAAACTCATTGCAAACTGTTGGAGGAAAACCTTTCCTGGTACATACATAATATTTGGGGGGCCATTTTTAAAAGGGGATTGCATTTAAAAAAGACTCCCTGCCAGAAGAAAAATAGAAATGAATTAATAAAGAGAAAAAATATATAAATACATACTCAGCAATCTGTTAAGAAATAACTTTTTTTTTACAAAAAAATAGCTTTATCACTTTTTATTAAGTAACAATCCCTGTGAACTTCTAAAAATTAATCTGATATTAGAGAAGAAAGTAAAAAATTACACAAAATCCCTCTCACTGAGAAAAACAAGTTTTGTGAAAATCCTTTCTGCATACACATTTAGGCCTAAGTTCATCAGTTCATTTCCCTAGCCACAGGGATTCAAAAATGCAGCCTGTTGGGGCCAATGAGATGTGAGAAGAAACTTGCTGAAAGGTGTTTTTCCTCACTCTTAAGAATAGGTCATAGGGGGAAAATGGTTCTTTTTATCCTGGCCATTATCAAGTATAGTTGTCACTTCTAGAAAAACTGCTATAGCTTTCTTGATACCAGCTTCAGGAGGAAGCCCATTCAATGTTTATTTATTCTGTGAGAGAGAGCGGGCACACACCGTGCACAGAGAAAGGGCAGAGAGAGGGAGACACAGAATCTGAAGCAATCTCCAGGCTCCCAGCTGTCAGCATAGAGCCCGACTCAGCGCTTGATCTCATCAACCATGAGACTGTGACCTGAGCCCAAGTCAGAGACCCAACCGACTGAGGCACCACCCGCCCCAAGAGGAAGCCAATTCAAAACAACTGGGTGAAGATGAGAGAATCACAGAAAAATGATTTGGATAAAGACACTGAGTTAAGCCATGCTTAATGCTACCCTGCCTCTGGACTTCATGGCGTATGAGTCCATAAATTCCCTTCTTATTAAAGCCTGTATGACGTGGATTTCTTGATACTTCAAGCCAAATGCATCTTTATTAACACAGGTATTTTTTACCCTAAGAAAAAGCTTAATATTTACATAGGGTCAATCATGCATTTTCTTAGTAATCTGGTTACTAACTTAATAATAGTAAGTACTTTCTAATAGCAAAAAGATACTGCTTTTCACAATATCCCCAACATACACATTATACACATGATCTCCTAAACTTTATCTTTTAAACATTTTATTATTTTATTTTTTAGCTTTTAAGACTAATGGAATGCTTTTATGTATCATATGAAGTAAGGGTCCAATATTAATTTTTTCAAATGAATAGCTAATGATGCAATTTCTACTATGAAAATAAAATGTACTAATTTACTAACCATTCTCTCTCTCTCCCTTTTGAAGTGCAGTACTATCATTATCCTATATTGAGTTTCCGTGTATTCTGCAATTTTTGATTTGGTCTCCTAATCTACTAATGTATCCAATCTATCCATCTGCTAATACCCAACTATTTTGAGTATGTTAATTTTATAATATTTTAATATCATAATTATTTTTCATATTCATACATTTCTTAGCTTCCCTTGGACACTTATTCTTCCATGTAAAATGTAAGATATTTCAATTTTTTAAAAACATAGAGACATAAGTTACAATTCATTAAATGTACATAACAACATGGGCAGAAGTGACAAATTTGTGAGGTTACATCCTCCCTTGCAAGAATGAGGAATATGTTTCCATGTGTTCAGCTGTTAATGTAGCTCTTCAGTAAGATTTTCTGGTTCTCTTCTTATAGGCCCTGAACCTTTCTTATTAAATATATTTCAAAATATTTAAAGTTTCTGTATTATTGTCTGTGGATTATTTCTTACATTTCTAATTCTGATTATTTTTGGTATAAAGCCATACTATTGCTTTTAAAATCAGTATGGCATATATAAGCATACTACCAAATTCCCTTGTAACAGTTTTTTGGCTGCCTTTTTTTTTTTGGCCAGGAACGTCAGATAATAACAGATTTAAAATATAGTCTTTGGGTGAATGTCTAGAATGATATTTGCTCTTGGTTTTGCATAAGTAGTATTTATCATGTTTAGGTAGTTTCCTTTTATTTCTATCTTGATTGCAGTGTTAATAGAAATAGCTGATGAGTTTAACCAAATGCCTTTTTAGCACCTATTAATATCATTTTAATACATTAAAATAACGATGTAATAAATTATGTTATTGAAAAAGTTCCTGCCATGAAACCATTTTGCATCTTGGCAACGAATTATACTCGGTCACTACTGACACATACTAGAGTTTATTTGCTAACATTCTTATTAATAATTTTGTATTTAGGTGCAGGCATCTGGGTGGCTCAGTTTGTTAAGCATTCAACTCTTGATCTCAGCTTAGGTCATGATCTCACAGTTCATGAGTTTGAGTGCATGTTGAGCTCTGTGCTGACAGAAGACAGCACAGAGCCTGCTTAGGATTCTGTCTCTCCCTCTCTCTGCCCCTCCTCTGTTCCTGCATGTGCACATGCTCTCTCTTGCTCTCTCTCTCTCTCTCTCTCTCTCTCAATCTCTCTTTCTCTCTCTCTCAAAAATAAATAAACTTAAAAACATAATAATTTCAGGGTGCCTGGGTGGCTCAGTTGGATGAATATCCAACCATTGATTTCAGCTCAGGTCATGATCTCGAGGTTGGTTAGTTCAAGTCCCAGCCCCCATATCCGGCTCTGACCTGGCTGCTCCTGTCTGGAATTTTCTCTCTCTGCCCCTCCCCCCCCCACACTCTCACTCAAAACAAAGAAATCAACTTAAAAATTTTTAAAAACAAATCTTGCCCAAGGTGGCTTCAGGACTCTTCATTCATATGAAATAAAATCTCCTGAAAACTTTTTTTAATGTTTTATTTATTTTTTGAGAGAGAGAAAGAAAGAGCATGGATGAGGGAGGGGCAGAGGTGGAGACAGAAGATCTCAAGTGGGTTCTACACTGACTGGCTGATAGCAGCAAACCCAATCCCAGACTTGATCTTACAAATTGTGAGATCACAACCTGCGCCAAAGTTTACATTCAACCAATAGAGCCACCCAGGTGCCCCAGTTCTGAAAACTCTTGAAAGAAGATGCTGTTCATGTTCTCAAAACTGCCTGTGCCTCTGTGAAAAGTTTTAGGAGTGGACAACCTTCCCACACGACTGAATTACCAAGCTTGAGCAACGCCAGAGCTATACCACTCTCCTCTCCCACCCTCATGGTCATTACCTTATGACATCACGATATCTTACAATCTTATTTTCTTTCGTTTATCCTCAGCATCTTGAGAATACACAACATCTACATTGATGATTCACCAAGGCCCCGTCTTGCAATTCCTTAATATTGTTTCCATCTACAATGCTCATCTCCTTATTCCTCAGCACCCACTTCCATAGCTACATAAAAACTATCATTATAACAGCTTACATTTACAGAACACTTTTTGCCAAGAACAATTCTAAAAGCTTTATGTATATTATAATACTCATTCAGTCCTCACAAAAATCCTTCAGTGTAGCTTAAAATGTTCTATGAGCAGACAGGCACAGAAAAAAATGTGACTAACTCGCCTAGTGCCATATAGGTAGTAAGGGGCAGTGTTGTTATTGAAACCCAATCAAACTGCTCTTAACTGCTACTACATTATACTACTGTCTCTGTTAGCATAACCTTCTGTCTTTAACTATTTCTACTATTTAGTCCTGCTAAACTGTATCTAACTTTTTAGTCCTGCTAAACTTTTCCTTTAACCACATTAAAACATGTGGTTTCTTATAGGGTCTTTTGCTCTATAAGACTCTCTTGACTTCACTTTCTTCCTATTTGGACTTAACACTACTGTAAATCACTATACTTTCCCCAAGGCTTCTTAATTATTTAGAGATACCTCTTTGTACTATAACTTGTTTTCCAAGCCCTACTATTTGATTTTTCTGTTCCTTCTCGCAGGCTGACAATCACAGCTATAGAAAATGATAAACTAGTGTTGACTGACTCCACTATAAACATATCACCCAGCTGGGTACCTGCCTACCCCTGCTCTGTGGTTCTTTTTCTTCTATCTACCTGGCTGTCTTTTCCACTCTATACAGTAACGGTCCCCTCAACTGCTCAATAATTTTATTTCCCTCAATCTTGCTAGTCACCTTCTCAGAAGATGATTTAATTTCTAATATCACAAAAATGTGTCCATCATGAATAAACTCCTTTAACTTCCCCTTTTCTGCCTCCAATTTTTTCTGTATTTTTTGTCCCTCCCTAAATTTTTCAACATTTACGAGAGGAAGTAGTCCCATTTTCTCCAAACCCCCTAACTTAACGATCTTGAATCTACCTTCTTCTGTCTCCTTTAAATTGTATGCCCATTAAGTATTGACTTTCAAATTTGTGTTTTGGTCAGGATCATCTATGCTATACTGAAATAACAAAAATCCCTAAATCAAGTGGCTTAATAAAAAAAATGTTTTCATTTATTTCTTCCACCAAAACTAATGTGGATATAGGCAACTCTCCAGTGCAATTGTCTTTGATATGGTGACTCATGTATTTAGGTAGTTGTGATCATGTGGTTTCCCACATCAACATGAGGCCCCATTGGCTCCCATGGCAGGGGAAGTGAGACACTGAAAAATGACACAGGAGGGGCGCCTGGATGGCTCAGTCGGTTAAGTGTCTGACTTTGGCTCAGATAATGATCTCACAGTCAGTGGGTTCGAGCCCCGCATCAGGCTCTGTGCTGACAGCTCGGAGCCTGGATCCTGCTTCAGATTCTGTGTCTCCCTCTCTCTCTGCCCCTCCCCCACTCACTCTCTGTCTCTGTCTCTCAAAATAAAATAAAGACAAAAAAAAAATTTTTTTAAATAACACAGGGGCTTTTCAGTGCCTCAGCTCACAAGTAACACTTTGAACTTTTGCTCACAATTTATTCACCTGAACTACTCATATGACCTTGCCTCACTGCAAGGGAAATGGAGTTTCTAAAGAAATTTGAAACAGATTTGAGGGCCATGTAGAATTGTTTCTTCCATGTTTGTATCAGTCATCTCTCTCATTTTGCTGAATCTTTTGCCCCGATCACAAATAGTGCCAAGGCTAAACCATCTTGAAAAGTGCCCTCTCCCCATTTCATCTACATACGTTCTCTGATACATTCCCCGCATTTCAGCCACACTGTACTGGTTGATGTTACTTGCATGCCCCAGGCCACATGCCTTACTTTCTCTCCTCGTGAGATTCCAGCTTCTGTGTAGATAGATGGTCCTTCATGGGATACAACTATATTCTTTGCCTCTGCAGCATTCTTGCTCATTCTTCAAAGCCAGCCCAAATTTTATCTCTTTTCTGTATTTTCCCATAAGTTCTATAGACAGAAAGAAGCCTCTTGTAGCTGCAATTTATAAATAACTCTATTTTAACCTATATCATAGTATGTTATAATTATTTGTATGATTTCTTGACTCACTATAAACAATGAGATCACTGAGGGAATAAACGTATTTTATTGACCCATATATTTAGCACCTTACATAGTAATGCCTGGCACATAGAAGATTTTCAGTAAATGTTTGGTGCATAAATGGCTGAATAAATCCATGAATAGTAAAATTTCTGAAACCTGATAGTGAAGGGCGTATGTTGCAATTTTTGAAGTATTATTTATGTTAGGGTTATGTTTTATTTTTTAAAAAGAGAATACAATAAATATTTATTTTCAAAATGGGTTGGTAGCAGAAGTAGCAAGGGGTAAAGAATTACTGAAAGCATTATAATATATTATTTATGCAACATTAAATAACATAGCATGACACAAAATACATACTAAACCGACTAACCATAGAATGCCTCACAATAAAGGTTGAGGCACTCTGCCATGTCTTCCATGACTGGTGATAATGTTTATAATTCCAGGAATATATAAGCGAAATTTGCTTATGTGCGAATTTTGCTTATATATGTTATAAATCAACATGAAATGAAAATAGTAATTCTGAAAAAGAATCGACTGATAATAATAAGAAGAAAGCTAAACAAATGTTTAAAGAAGGATCTTCTTAAATATTCTGAGGAAGCTTATAATTATAAGTCAGAGTCCTTTAGATTTAAACTTGAAATAAGCATCAAGGCTTGGGCTATAGATAAAGCTGAAAATAATTTCAATTTTAATTTTGGGCATTTCTATAATGCTTATTCACTTAATTATGACATTCTACCATTTGTCTTGAAGTGTGGATAAAAATTATTATCCTTTGAATCTTTTTTTGTTCTAAAATAGAAGCACATAGATAAGCAGATCTTGGCCAAATTAGACAGTGTTTTATTCGTTCACTTATAAGCCATAACATAGAGAATTTAGCCAATGTGGACTGTGCTTTTGTTAGAGAATGCTTTTTAAAAACTAGGATTATTTCATATGTGAAGTTCATCATCAATTCCCAAATGGAAACTATTGATTATTAAGTTTAAGATATATATACACAATATATATATATATATATATATATATATATATATATATATATACACTATATTTATATATGTATATACTGGTGCATACTTTAAGACTTGTTGGAGGTAGTTGAGGAGGAACCACGCAGGAGGCAGTCAGGAGGGGTAGCTATGCATGCAAACATTTAGCAAGGGTTTTCCCTGAAATGGGAATCCAAAACCAAAGGAAGCCAAAGTGAGCCTGGTTGAACAGATGCAGAGCAAATCCAGAAGCTAGTGCCAAGGATCAAAGACAAGTTGGGCCCTAACAGACAGAGCTATTGAAAAGAAAAAATAAATAAAAAGGAGCAAGCAAGAGGAGTCTAAATAACCAAGGCGGTGAGCCAAAAATATACCAAGAGAGAGAAGTAAGGAGAGGTCAGAGTAATTAGCTAGAAATGAATTAATGTCAGAAGGAATGTGCAAAGAGCAAGAGGGTCTGTTCAGAATTCTGCTGGACATCTCCTTCTGCTTCTACTTTTGTTTATTCTTAATCTCACCAGCCCAGGACTTTTGATCCCAGGCCTTGAAGGCACAAAAAATGACTTCTGACATTTCAACTCTTACAAACATTTTCTTTCTCTCCAAGAAAAAGAGCAAAGGTCTTAACATTTCAAAATCCAAAGGTAAAAGCATGCAATTGAGAATTTTTTTAACACTGAGTTATTCTTTAAAATTCACAGAATTCTTATTTTGTCTATATGTTGTTTCAAATTTCATCCTGCAAGAGGACATATATATGTTACTCTTTTTATATTTACATATAAACGATTTATTTATTTGGTGTGTATATATACATATATATATTCTTCTTTCATATATATACCTTTTCCCTCAAAGAGAGTCACCAAATACTTGTCAATCATCTCTATGCTCTATTCTGTCTCACTAATTAATTTATCTCCTACTAAATTAGAACAAATGGAGAGTATTCAAGTCAACTTTTTGTTATTTTGTTTTCTTATGAAGGGTTATAAATTAAAAAAAAACTTGTTTGACTTGCTGTTGGATGAGCTTCACTAAACTTAAGAATACATTTAGTCCTGTGGCCTTTTCTTTTTTGTTTTTCTTTCCTTCTTCCTTTTCACCCTTCCTCCTTCCCTTCCTTTCATTATGTTAAGGAAATAAAGAAACAGGGAACGTCTAGACATCATACCTTAAAGCCCACGAGAAGCCTAATGCAATGGAGAGCCATTGAAGTTTTTTTTTAAAGTGGTGAAGTTTCTTGTTTTGTTTTATTTCTGATGGACTTTAGCTGCACAGAATTAGATTAAATCATAATCCTTGCTTCATGAGATAGTCTCATCATTGGTCTATGCATGGCCTATTTTGCTTTATTTATGGTCATTTACTTATAATATTATTAAATGTTATTAATGGTATTAATTCCTAAGGAAACACATTGCCCTGCCAATTTAAAAATATATAATTATGGTGCATTAAGAAAAAGACATATAAATCTACACAACTAATGGTCATATCTTGCAGTTACTGTCACCTTGGCAAGATTAAATTTCAGATTCATTTCCAGGAGGAAACTGGGGCCAAGAGTTCTTTAATGATGAGATAGGCTCCATGGAACATTCCCTCCTTAGACAGCAAGGAAAGCACATCCCAGGTGATGTCTGTGAATGCCTGGAGAGAAGTGGGCATCATCTTTTCTCTTGTGTGAGCCTCACAAATTGAAGTCACAATGATAACTACCTTTATTGGGCAGATACTCTGTAGCAGGCACTGACATGGGTCTTGTTTAAATATTCACATAGGGGCGCCTGGGTGGCTCAGTCATAATCTCACGGTTCTTGGATTCAAGCCCTGCGTCAGGCTCTGTGCTGACAGCTCAGAGCCTGGAGTCTGCTTCAGGTTCTGTCTTCCTCTCTCTCTGCCCCTCCCCTACTGATGCTCTGTTTCTCTGTCTCAATAATAAATAAACATTAAAAAAATAAATATTCACAATAAAATCCTGAAAATTAGGAGCCTATTATATAGGATTTTTTATCAGCATTGTTTAAAGGCAGAGGTTCAGAAATGTTCAAAAGTCTGTGATGGTAGCAACACTAATGAACAGTGTAATCCTAGGTTAAAGCTGGCTTTGGCTGAAAAATTGCGATTCTCACTTTAAGCAAGTTACACATTTACTCTGAGCTTCAATTTCTTCAACTGTTAAGGAAAATAGAAATAACCTTGTTCTAATTTAACATAGATCCTGGCACACAATTTCAGGTTGTCTGAAGATGAAAGCTTTGAAATAAGCATATAGATGACAAAGACACTGAAATTCCTCTTCTAGGACTAGGGAGAACAGTATATTCCAACCAATTTCCTTCCTAAGGAAGAACTACTTTTATAAGAGACATTAAGAAGTAGTGTTAGAAGCACAGAGTCTCCATTTCCTCATGGGAAAAGTGGGAAGCATAGTATCTGGCTTATAGGATTGTTGTAAACAGTAAGATGATACAAAGGAATTATCAGGGCTTGCAAATAGTAATTATTCAAAACATATTATGAATTATAGTAATATTATTATCATCATCATTATGAAAAAGCTATACATCAATCTTAGATTATAGTTTCCAGAGGCAATAATGCTGCTAACAGATTGAAAAATATAAAACTCCTAACTAATTGTAATTACACTTAAAAACCATAGTTTTCATATCCCTAATTTCTTGAAGAATTTTGCTTTGTGGGATCCACCTTTTTAAGTAAAGACCACACCAGATGGATACTGGTTCTCAAAGACTTGTGCCCAAGTCTGGAACTGATTGGCTCGTTCTGAAAACTGTTTCTGAAAACATGATTGGCCAGTTTGGGGGGCCTCAGCACATGTTTGAGGGAGTAGGGATCTGTGGAGGTTGAGCATGGCACCCATAGATATGATAGTTTGCCCCTATTCTTACTCTTAACCATCATCAAAACTGGCGACATTCATAAAGAGCCCAAGGGCCGACATCTTTGATCTGTGCATAATTTTGGCCATAGAGCCGTTTCATCTAAAGAAGACTTTTTTTAAGAAAGCAAATTAAATAGAAATAATTGGCAAATTATTTGGTTTTAATGTATCAGGAATCAATTTTGGCTTTGTTCTTATAATTTAGACTAGGTGAATATACCCAAAATAGAAATGTAAAATACTGCACGAAATATGTTTCTGATCTTTCCAGTGCTATGGACCTCCATATGTAAATCAGATACTTGCTGAATCAAATAACATATTATTCATAATTATATGATCATGGCATGAAAATCTGGATCATATTGCACATGCTCAGCTAATAGCAGAATTTCATGACTTTAATGAATAAGCAAAAGTGAAATATTTTACTATTTTCACAAACATTCAAAAGATCATACTCCTACTGAGATTATTTATTATGATGATGATGCTTTTTATAAAGATCACGTATGAGTAACCCCCCTCCAAAAAAAATAACTTAAGCTGTTTCTAAGGGCATAACATTTAGAAACAACATATGGTTCCTGTAGTCAAGAATAGGTTCCTTAAATTAGCCAAAGACATTCACAGAGAAATGAGTTGGAGGAAATAGGATCACGGGCAAGAGGGAAAAATTGTCATCTCTCATCCTTCTGCTCTTCATCTTCCTTGCCTGGCTGAATGTAGTTTTCTTTTGATACCCAATTTTAGATGTAAAAATAAAACAGGTGTTGTCAGTCTCATAAGGAAAGGTCTTTAAATGCACTTACCTTTTGTTTAGTTACTATTACAAATGTTACTAAACTAAAAGAGTGCACCAGATATTAAAATGTAAAAATTACATTTATTATTTAATAAGCATGCATTGGATGCCTTTTCTGTGCCAGGGATAGGCCCTAAGAGGCAACACCTTTTCTTGTAACTATTAAAATCTAGTTGCAACCTTGTTTTATTTTGCCAGCACTGTATTTCCATTTGGAAACCAACATTTAAAAGTGAAGAGATCTCATATTGTAAAAAAATAAAAACAAAAAATAAAATCAGTTGCAGGCGAGAAGACAGACCTAACCTGGCTCCTTTTACTCTTGCATTCTCTAATCTTTTCAGGATACAAAGAATCATATTACATACCTACTGAAAAATCCTTCAGTGGTTTCCCATGTCAGTAGAATAAAATCCAGACTGATTACTTTGTTTTATACAGTCCTGCATGATCATGCTTCTTCCTCTTAAATTTCAACTCTTGCTGGTATCACTCACTAGACTTCTTTCAGCCTCTCATTTTGCCTTGTTTCTTCCCATTTCAGGGGTCTACACATATCTCTCCTCTATCTGGAACATTCTCTCTCTCTCTCTCTCTCTCTCTCTCTCTCTCTTTCTCTCTCTCTCTCTCTCTCACATACACACACACACACACACACACACACACACACACTCACTCACTCACACCTTAGCTAGCTCTTTCTCATTCTTCAGATTCCAACTTAAATATCACCCCCTGGAGAGACTTTCCCTGAAACCCAAATGTAAAATAAGTCACTTCACATGCTTTCTTTTTTTCCCTATTATTTCCATCATTGTACTCACTGTGATTTTTTAATCATTATCACTTCACATGCTTTCTTTTATTCCCTATTATTTCTATCATTGTACTTACTGTGATTTTTAATCATTATCATTTCACATGCTTTCTTTTATTCCCTATTATTTCTATCATTGTACTTACTGTGATCTTTAATCATTATCATTTACTTGTTTATTTTATATATGTTTATTTTATTATACACATATTTTTAAGACTTTACTTTTAGAGCAGTTTTAAGTTCACAGATAAAATGGGAGGAGGTATAGAAATTTCCCATAATCCCCCACCCCCACACATGCACATCCTCTACCATTACCACCAACATCCCCCACCAGAGTGGTACATTTTTACAATCGACGAACCTACACCTGACACATCATAATCACCCAGAATCCATACTTTACAGTGGGGTTCGCTCTTGGTGTTGTATATACTCATTCATTTATCATGATATGCTTCTCCCACCAGATTATGTATTCCATGAGGGCAAAGACCTTAAGCAGTGCAATACCTGGTCTGTAGAATGTATTCAATAAATTTTGTTGAAGAATGTCTACTGAATAAATGACTAATTTGTTAAAGAAACAATTCAGGGTAACATTTACACAAGCATATGACAATTTAGTACGAATTCTAGATATATATTCTAAGAAAGGCTTGATCAGAGTGGAATGGAATTTGCAGTAAGTTCTTTCAGTGGAAGTGAAATAATCTAACTTGGTAGATTGTCTGTTTCCATGAGAATTCTCTTCACTGAGTTCAATGAAAGGAAAGGAAAGAGGAAGATCCTATGTGGCCACTATTTTGTTCCTTCTGAATGTACAAGGTATAAAGGGGGTCTTGGCTCTGTGCAAGGAGCTTCAGGTAGGCAGGACTTATTTCATATGAGAAAGGAATTTAAATTTTCCTTAAGTGACTCAAGTAGTATAGCTGACTGGAACCTAGAATTCAGATCTCCTTCTAGTTCCTTCCTGCCCCATTCTCACCTCGAAACCTGAGACTAGCAAATCATAAACAGTTCACACATTTATCTATGGCTTTTCTCCTATTTATCATCTCAACCTAAAATGATTTTCAGGTATTTGTAACAGGATATTTTATATATAACCAGGAAGAAGGGGATGAAGTTTTTGTTTCTATATTATCCATGTTTAAAAAATAAACAAACAATCAGAGCTATATTTATTTCCATCAGTAAGGTCACCTGCTTTGAAATTTTGGTGTCACTGGGGAGAGTTGAATATGTTAACTTCAGGCCCAATTCTGCGCTATACATCCTTTCTCTAGCATGTTGGTAAGAGTTGTAGAAGTGGAGGCCTCTGTGTACCTGTCTTAAGGCCCTTACATTTCAACTAAATACAGTTCTAATGCACTTACAAACTATACACAATCCCACATTGTTTGTCCTACACACTAACTAAATTCTTTTGTTTGCATGGTTAAGAATTTCCCAATAATGACATTTTAACTCCAATTCTGGAAGTAAGTAGGCAAAAAAAAAAAACCTCCCCAAAAACAAACAAACAAAAAAACAGTTGACTTAGGTAAGGCACTTGCCTTACACAACATTGAATTCAGTCACATGAAAAGTTCTTTTGCATAAATTTCTTCATAACTTTGCACTAAGTTATTTCCAAACTAATGCAGCTACCCTCCAATGTTAAAGGAATTGTAGGCATAAATTTATTATTTTCTCTTTGGAGAACTTGATAAAATTGGTTTGCTTTACTATTTATTTAAATGTCATTATAGCAGCGGTTAGAAATTCCAATAACAGCTCTCTTGAAGGATTTGAAGTTTGACACTCATCTTTGTAGAAGTTGATTCATTGTGTTTTTTAACTGGTTTCCATGTAAAGAATTTGGGGCATATTCTCTTCACAAACCTAATAATTATCTAGGGATAACACTTCTCTGCATGTATTACATGATAGATGGGAAAAGAAATTATTCATTTAGCAAATATGTGTTAAGCGTCTACTATTTGACAATTATTATGGCAGGTATGAAAGGGTCAGCATCAACTAAGAAAGAAAAACAGACATGAAAACATCATTTCAATGCAGAACATTTCAATGCAGCTTCAAGGGAAGATTGTACAGGTATGGGGGTAGCGCAATCCTCCAGTTAAAGGAAGTCAGGAAGATTTTCTAAAGATGTTTAAGCTGGGGTTTGAAGTAAAAATAGGAATTCTTCTGGTGGATTAGGGTTGGAATGTGGTTAGGAAGAAATTGGGAATATTGGACAATCCACACAGATTAATATACAGGGGCATGAAACAAATACAGGGGCATGAAGCAACAAGTTTAAGAGGTTGGGTAGTTAGTTAGACAACAGCTATTAAGATAAATAAGTGCAAGTTACCTTGCTTGGTTTGGGGAAATCCTGAAGTGAATAAGACAGACCCCTAAAGAGATTACAGGCTAGCCTGGAAAATAGATATTAAATTTTTTCAAGTGTATTATGTTCTTCAGAGAAGAAATGTAAGATGCTAAGAGAGACTACTACTCTGTCTGAAAGGGTAATAATTTTGAAATACCAACAAACGTTTTCCTCTCCTTCATGTTTGCCTATTCTTTCCTTCTTCCATAAATGCCTCTTTTTCCTTTCTTTATTCCCAAACCCAATTCGGGTAGCTAGTCTTATTGCCTAAGAACCCTTGACAATAAGGAGGAAAGAAAGAACCTCTGTGGCTTTTCCCAGCTTTGCCCTCTTTGGTATAATAATTAAAACCATGGAGGTGGATGATTGACCTAAAGAGGACAAAGGGTATAAAGTGAATAAAGGGCAGTGCCAAGTACAGCGCTATGAAGAACACACAAAAGAATATATGAAAGAGTTAACAGAGAAGTAAGAGTGAAAATAGAGAGAAAGAGAAAGAGTAGGCAAGTTGGATGAAGAGGTAGGCAAGCCTCAGCTCAATATATGTAAGTAGTATAAGATTTGGTTCTCCTTTAGTGGTTCCATAGTCAGAATGGCTCTCCCTTAACAGTTCCTTAGTCACTCCGTCTCTATTTTCCAAGCTAGCTTATTCCTTTTGCCACTCTTCTATATACATTTCCAAAATTCCTCTTATTCCCTGCTTGTTCCACATCCATGCCTGGAAGCAGCCTTTCTCTTACCCCCACTCATATGGGTACTGTAATACTCAACAAACTTCACCCATGAACAAAGGAGAGTCACTGAAAGAAAGGTCTATATTCTCTCACTTTTTTTTCCTATGAAACATTTTTGTTAGTTTTATTGAAGTACAGTTTATATAAATAAAATTAACCAAGTTTAAGTGTGTACTTCAATGAATTTGAACAATTGGATACAATAGTATAAACACAACACAATCATGATATGCTTTCCATGATTGCCATCACCATGAAAAGTTACCGCATGCTCCCTTTGCACTTAATTCCTGACCCTCACTCCTGGAAATGTTGATCACTTTGTTAACACTATAGTTTTGCCTTTTCTAGAATTACGTATGATGGAATAATACAATATGTAGCATTTTGTGACTTGTCTTACTTACGTAATGGCTTATAGAATCTTGTGTGTGTCAGTACTTTGTTCATCTTTATGGTTAGTAGAGGTCCATAATATGGATATCACACAATCTGTTCATTCACAAGCTGACAGTATTTTGATTATTCCAGTTTGAAGCTATCATGAATAAAGTTTCTATAAATATTCCCGTACAAGTTTTTATAAAGATATGTGTTCATTTCTCTTGGGCAGATCTCTAGAAGTGAAACTGCTGAGTCATATAGATGCTGAATAAAATAGATATCCTTGCCTGTTCACAAACTTATAGGAAAAGCATATAGTTTTGCACCATGAGGTATCATGTTAGCCACAGGTTGTATTGTAGTCTCTTGTTATCAGATTGAGAAAGTTTCCTTTAATTCCTGATTTTCTGGAAATTGTCATAATGACTCGCTGTTTAATTTTGTCAAATGCTTTTGTCTTCATCTATTATTTGTCTTCATCATAATTTTCTTCTTTGTTTCTTAATGGTGTATGGTGTATGGTGAATTACATTGATTTTCTTTTTATCTTTAGGTTTATTTATTTATTTTCAGAGGGAGAGAGAGAGCACAAGCTGGGGTCGGGGGGTGGGGGGAGCAGGGAGGGAACAGAGAGAATGAGAGACAGAATCCCAAATAGGTTCTGTGTTGTCAGCACACAGCCCAATGCAGGGCTCAAACTCACAAACCGTGAGATCATGACCTGAACCAAGATCAAGAGTCAGATGTTTAAGCAACTGCACCACAGAGGCACCCCACATTGATTGATTTCTCTAATGTTGAATCATTCTTGCGTTTCCAAGAGAAGCTACTTTTGGTTCTGATATATTGTATTATTTTTTCCTGTATTTGATTTGCTAATATTATGATGATGATTTTGCATCTATGTTCTTGAGAGATATTGGTCTGTATTTTTCCACCTTGTTATGTCTTTGTCACATTTTATTATTAAGGTAGTGCTAGCCTGATAAAATCAGTTGGGAAGCATTCCCTCCTCTCCTATTTTTTTTTTTTAGGAGTTTGAATAAAATTTGTATTATTTCATTGAAAATACTTGATGTAATTTGCCAGTGAAGTCACCTGGGCCTGGAGTCTTCTTTAGGTACAGATTTTTAACTATAAATTCATTTTCTTTGATAAACACTAGCTATTCCAGTTACTTATTTCTTCTTGAGTAAACTTTGATATTTTACTTTCAAGGAATTTTTTCATTTCATCTAAGTTAAAGTTTTCATAAATACTTATTATACCTTTAATATATGATCTGCAGTGATGTCAATTTTCATGGTTTTGATATTGTTTGTCTTTTCTTTTTTCTTTTTGTTTTTTTTAAATTTAAATGTTTTTTATTTATTTTTGAGGGACAGAGAGAGAGGGGAGGGTTAAAGAGAAAGGGAGATACAGAATCCGAAGACAGGCTCCAGGCTCTGAGCTAGCCCAACGCGGGCTTCAACCCAGGAACCGCGAGATCATGACTCGTGGCAAAGTCAGACGCTTAGACTGAGCCACCCAGGCACCCCTCTTTTTTCTTCTTGACCAGCATAGCTAGAGGTTAATAAATTTTACTCATTTTTCTAAGATCAGTGTTTGGTTTCACTGATTTTGAAAATTATTTTTCTCTTTTCTATTTTATTGCTTTATGCTATTTATTATTTCCTTTCTTCTATTTGCTTTGGGTTTAATTTGCTCTTCTCTTGCTAGTTTCTTAAAGTAAAAGCTTAGATCATTGATTTAAGAATTTTCTTCATTTCCAATATGAACATTTAATGATATAAATTTATAAATTTTGTAAATAAAATACTACCTTTGCTGTGCTCCACAAATCTTGATATGTTGTGTAGTCACTTTCATGCAGTTCAAAATATTTACTAATTCCCTTTGTGACTTCTTCTTTAACTGGTATTTATAAGTATGTTGTATAACTTCCAAGTATTTGAGAATTTTACAGATTATCTTCTGTTATCAGTTTTTAGCTTAATTCCATTGTGGTTAGAAACCATATCTTACATTATTTCAACTCTTTTAAATTTACTAAGGTTTGGGGCATCTGGGTGCCTCAGTCACTTAAGGGTCCAATCTCGGCTCAGGTCAGGATCTTACATTTCATTAGTTAGGGCCCAGCGTGGGGCTCTGTGCTGACAGCTCAGAGCCTGGAGTCTGCTTCAGATTCTGTCTTCCTCTCTCTCGGCCCCTCCCCCACTCATGGTAGGTCTCTCTGTCTCAAAAAATGAATATACATTAAAAATAAATAAATAAATAAATTTACTAAGGTTTATTTTGTAGCCTAAAATCTGCTCTATCTTAGTGGATGTTCCATGTGCACTTGAAAAGAATATGTGTTCTGCTGTTTTCAGGTGGAGCACTCTATAAAGGTCAACTAAAACAAGTTGGTTATTAGTATTGTCCAGGTCTTCTATATTCTCAATAATTCACTCTCAATTTTCTTATCAATCACTAAGAAATAAGTGTTGAAATATCTAAATTTAGTTGTATTTTTGTCTATTTCTCCTTCCAGTTCTACCACTTTTTGCTTTATGCATTTTGAAGCTATTATTAGGTTCATATACATTATGTTATATGTATGTAGTTAACTGGCTCCTTATCATTATGTAATGTTTCTTTTTCTTATTATGAATTCTTTATTTGATGTTAATGTAGTGAATTCAGCTTTCTTTTGATTAATTTTTTTAAAGTAGATGTTCTTCCATTCTTTAGCCTTTTTTCCATCCTTCTACTTTTAACTTACCTAAGTTTTTACATTTTAAGTGGGTTTCTTGTAAATAACATTTAGTTAGGTCTTGCTTTTAATCTAGTCAAATAATCTTAACTTGCATGGTTAGTTAGATCTGCATTTTCCAGTAAGATAGCAACTAGCCACATTTGCCTTTGGACAACTTGAAATATTGCTGGTCTGAACTGAGATGTAGTGTAAGTGTGTAATACTCACAGCATGTTAACAAACAGAATGTAAAATATCTTATTATACTTTTTATGATGACTATCTGTTAAAATAATAATATATTGTATAGATTATGTCACATATATTATTAAAATTAACTTCATCTGTTTCTTTTAGTTTTCTTTAATGTGGCTACTAAAAAACTTCAAATTATATACCTTATTCATATTATATTTCTATCAGACAACACTGGTCTAGATCATTTTCATTCAATTTCATTGTTAATATGATTTAATTAAAATCTACCATCTTGCTGATTGGCTTCTATTTGTTATTTTTCCCCTTTTGCTTCTCTTTCTCTGCTTGCTTTTGAATTAATTTACTATTACGTTTTTCTCCATTGCTGACTTGCTACATATAATATTTAAATTTTTTAGTGTTTTCCAAGAGTTTAAAATATATTTTTAGTTTACCACAGCCTACCTTTAAACTATATTTTACTTCTTTTTATATAGTGTAAGAATCTTATAGCAACATATTTCCCATATCTTCCTCCCTTCATTTATGTTATTTTTGTCATACATTATACATTTACATGTACATAAACTCACAATACATTGCTTCTATTTTTGCTTTCGAAGTCAATGGTTCCTTCAAGCAATTTAAAATGGGGAAATGCCTTTCATATTTACTTTTATTTTCACTATTGTTGGAGCTCCTCATTTCTTTAGATAGCCTAGGTTTCCGTGTGATATCATTTTCCTTCTGCATGAAGAATTTCCTTTACCATGTCTTATATCACAAGTTCATTGGTAATAATTTCATTCAGCTTTCATTTCTATGAAAAAAATTTATTTTGCTTTTATATTTGTATGATAGGGTTTTTTTTGGTAAAATATCCCAGGTTGACAGTTTTTTTCTTCAATACTTTAAAAATGTTACTTCATTTATTTTGCCTTGCATAGTTTCTGATGTAAAATCTGCTTGAATTGTCTTCTCCGTTCCTTTTTATGTGTGTGTGTGTGAGTGCATTTTCTCTTGAGACCTTTAAAGTTGTTTCTTTGTTTTAAGTTTTACACACTTTGAAGATAACATATTTAGGTATTCATTTTTTGTATTTTTTGGGATTTTTGGTATACTGTGAGATTTTTGGATCTAATTTGTCTTCTTTAACTAATTTTGGCCATTATATTTTCCAAAACACATTTTACCCCATTATCCTTCTCTCTTTCTCCAAGTCCAGTTATATGTATGTTAAACCATTTTTATATTGATGCAGTTCTTGGATACTCTGTTATGCTTTTCCCACTGTGTGTTTTATTTTTTTAATGGGACTTTGGGAGGGGGAATGAGAGAGAGAGCATGAATGGGATAGGGACAGAGAAAGAGGGGGACAGAGAATCTAGAGCAGGCTCCGTGCTGACAGCAGAGAACCTGGTATGGGGCTCCAATTCATGAACCGTGTGATCATGACCTGAGCTGAAGTCCATTGTTTAACAGACTGAACCACCCAGGTGCCTTTTTTCTGTGTGTTTTAGTGAGGATAATTTTTATTCAGCTGTTTTCAAGTTCACTGATTGTTTCCTGTATCAAGTCAAACGAGGAACACATTGAAAGCATATATCTCTGTTGCTTTGGAGGGTTGGTTTTTTTTTTTAATTCTAGCATTTTATTAAACTCTTTCTTGTAGTTTTCACTTCTCTGCTAAAATTTCTTATGTGCTTGTGTATATTGCCCACCTTTTCAAATAGAACCTCTAGCATTTTAAAAATAGTTATTTTAAATTCACTTCATGATTTCTGATCTCTATGTCACCTCTGATTCTGATTCTGTTAGTTGCTTTAATAATGGGTTGCCTTTTCTTAGCTTTTTATGTGTCTGATAATTTATATTGAATACTGGACTTTATATGTAGAACAGTAGAAATTGAAGTAGAAAGCACCTGGGTGGCTTAGTAAGTGAAGCATCTGACTTCAGCTCAGGTCATGATCTCATGGTTGATAAGTTCGAGTCCCACACCAGGTAAGCTTGAGCCTAACTTTGGGTGAGCATGAGCCATCCTTCAGGTGAGTTCAAGCCCTGCTTTGGGTGAACACAAGCCCTGCTTTGAGTGAGCCCCACTTCTCTCTCTACCCCTCATGGAATTCTCCTCTCTCTCTCTCTCTCTCTCTCTCTCTCTCTCTCTCCCTTTCTCTTTGCCCCTAGCTTACTTGTGCACTCTCTCTTAAAAAAAAAAAAAAAAAGAAAAGAAAAGAAATTGAAGTAGATGTTACTTATATTTGGAAATAGGCACACCTCTTCTTCTACTGGACTGTGTTTTTAGGGTTGATTCAACCTCATCAGAAAAGTTGGACTGGTTTTGGTTTTATTGCTTGTATGATTACAGTTTTCTATCAGTTTCAATGTCCTTTAGGCTTATCTTGTGGTTAAGGTTGGGGACTCTGTGCTGAATGTTTTTTCCAATGATGCTGATATACCCTGAGCTTTCAGTCTTCCCTGTGCAACTATGACACATTGGAGATCTTTCCCCACCATCTTGCTTCCTCCCCCGTGGTAGCCTGTTATTGATTATTATTCAATGCTTGCTATCTGGGGAGGGGGCAGGAAACTTCTCTGTTGTCCTGTTCCAGCTCAGTCTTAGTTAAACTCTCTGTGCCTCATTCTTCGAGATGGGGATTTCTCATGATCTTGTCTCTCTTCCCCACAACAGTCAAATGGTGCATTGTATCCTTAATAGGTCTTGTTCAGATATTTCCAGACTCCACTTCCCTGCACCTCCCCCTCCACCCCAGTAACAGGAGAACTTTAATGGTATTGATTGATAAAGGATCTGTGAACTAGAACTATTTTGTGACTCTTTATTATAAGCATAAGATAGTTTTCTTTTACCCAATCACAAGCCACCTGTGGTACTTCAAACGTGTCCTGAGAGTATCAGAGTTTACTGCTTCTAACTCCATGATTTAAAGCTTTTATTTCATAGGAGTAAAAGATTCAGGAGAAGGAAGCTTCATGTCTTTTGCACTGAAACACCCAATCCCCTTCAGTGATCATGCACCACTAAAGGAACCTCTTTCTGGTCTCTTGTCCTGCCCATAATTTTTTGTGTGTGATCTCACACTGGAAACCACAAAAAAAGGTTTGCAGGTTGGTACACACTAACCTTGTGTTTGTGGCTCTCAAGTAGATATGCTCTCATGCTAGCGCACACATAGCCTTTTTATTAATTTCTTAATTTTTTAACTAAACTCTTCTTACATATTTTAATGGTGTATATCATCTCTTTTTCCCATGTTATGCCACAGACGAGCCAATTCTCACAGTCTCCATCTCTTTGGAGAGGTCTGTCTGCTTTTGATTGCAGAGCTCATGGTTGCCTGGTAATCTTAGCTCTCTGATGGGTTCAGAAAATTTGAGTTTGTAACTCATTGTAAAAAAACTTGTTTTCATTGTTATGATAAAAACAGTATTCTTTGTAGCTTTATACATTGGAAGAAAAAAGCAGAAGTTTTCTTCATTGTTATAAGATATTTTTCAAAAAGGTTTTTTTTTCTGGGTATAGAAATCTAGGTTAAAAATTTTTTTCTTTTGGTTTCATTTCATTAATCAAGGTCCTCTATTATCTTTTGGTCTGCGTGTTTTCTGATCAGAAGTCTTCTGCCATTTTTATCTGTATTCTTCTGAACATAATGTGTTCTTTATCTATGGATGCTCTTAAGATTTCATTTAATCATTTTAAGTAATTTTTTTTTAAATTTTAAAATATTTATTTATTTTTGAAAGAGAGAGAGAGAAAGAGAGACAAAGTGTGAGTGGGGAAGTGGCGAGAGAGAGAGAGAGGGAGACACAGAATCTGAAGCAGGCTCCAGGCTCTGAGCTGTCAGTACAGAGCCTGATGCAGAGCTTGAACTCACAGACTATGAGATCATGACCTGAGCCAAAGTCAGACACTTAACTGACTGAGCCACCCTGGCACCCCACTGATTTTTAGAAATTTGATTATGATGTGCCTTAATGTAATTTTCATCATATTTTTGTTTATAGAGGATCATAAATAAAAGGTTCTTGAATCTGTGGGTGAATGATTGTCATCAAATCTGTGGCCATTACTTTCTAAAATGTTTTTTCTGTTTTGCCCTCCCCTTCTGGTACTCCAATGATACATGTATTATTAGACTATTTGATATTGTCACACAACTCATTAATCTTATGTTTATGTTTTAAAATGATTTCCTGGGCACATGGGTGACTCAGTCAGTTGAGTGTCCAGCTTTGACTCAAGTCATGATCTCTTGCTTCATAAGTTCAAGCCCCATGTCAGACTCTGTGCTGACAGTTCAGAGCCTGTTTGGGATTTCCTTCTCCTCTCTCTGCTCCTTCCCCATTTGTGCTCTAAATAAATAAATACATATGACTTCTCTTTATTTCATTCTGGATAGTTTCTATTACTGCATTATCAAGTTCACTAATCTTTTTTCTATAGTGAGTAATATGCTATTAATCTCATTTGATTACTTTTCATTTCAGATTATGTCTGTTTCAAATCTGAAGCTTATTTGTTTTTTAATACCTTCCATTTTTCTCATTCTCATCTTCATGTTTTCCTTTACTATCTTGAACATATGAAATATATTTATAATAGCTATTTTAACATCCTTGTCAGTTAATTCTATTATCTCTCTTATCTCTGGGTCTGTATTTATTGTTTGATTTTTTTCTCCTGCTTATGAGTTGCATTTTTTGCATGCTTGGAAATATTTGATTGAATACTAATGTAATTAATTTTACATTGTTAGACACTGGATGTTGTATTCATTTAAGTATTATTGGGCTTTGTGGCTTGGAATCAGTTTGATCCTTTTGTGGTTTGCTTTTAAGCTTTCTGAAGCAGACCTAGAATAACCTTTAGTGCAGGCTAATGAGTCCCCATTCCTGAGACACCATCCTTCTGAGGATTTATTCAATGTCTGTGCATTAGGAGGTTGTTCCACTCAGTTATTTAGAACACAGACTACCACTTGCTTATGTGAGCTCAAGTATTCTTCAGCCTCTTCCTTCCTCACAGTTTTTCTTCAGCCCCAGGCAGTTCCTTCCATACATTCGCAGATCAATATTCAGCCTCAAGATCTTCAAGGAACCCTCAGAAGCCTTCTGGAGCAAGTCTCCGACCACCCAGCTGAAGCTCTCACCTATTCAGTATTTTGCTTCACAAATTCTAGCTACTTTCATCTCTCTGAACTCCAAACTCTGTCTTTTCAACTGAGCAAGATGGACAAGCTTGTCCTGGTTCTCTCTTAGTTTGCTATGGCTGAAAATTTTTCCCAGGCAATAAGCTAGAGCAATAAAGTGGCTCACTTTATTAGTTGCCCTTCTCTCTAGGGTCAGTGTCTTGTACCGCCTATTG
The DNA here is from genome assembly GCF_006229205.1 of Suricata suricatta. NCBI lineage: Eukaryota > Metazoa > Chordata > Mammalia > Carnivora > Herpestidae > Suricata > Suricata suricatta. Next base: position 68,170,662 of record NC_043706.1, on the reverse strand, counting down.
TCTAAATGGCTAAAAATGGTTTTATCTTGTTTCTAATTGTTTAAAGCAGGAGAATAAATATACTCATTTTTACTTTATCCTATCTGTCATATAGCCAACTTAAAGGTTTAAAAGTGTTATGGAATCTGGTCTGGATCACCCAGCAGAAGAACCAAGCAGCACTCAGAGACCTTGGAAGGCAGGAAATCTATTTTATACCAGCAGGATCAGAGATCGATCTCCAGAGGTCTGAGTCCCAAGCATAAGCAGAGGGAACGATTTATACTCTGTTACTTCCACAATCCTCATTAGTAGTAATTTGGCACACAATAAGCAGGGTAAGAAGAAGAACCTGGAAGGGAAGTCTTTTGGTCAGGGACAGGAATTTTCCCTATCAGTCCTGTCAGCCATCTTATAGCAGATTTTTCCCTATCAAAGGTATATAGAACATGGTAAAATTTGTGTTTAAGTCATTCTGATGGTCAAATATAGTATTAACTGGAAGAGAGAGAGATTAGGGACCAAAGTCAGGTTAAGATGCCAGTAGTCCCAACAGCATACAGCAAGAACATGAATTCTTGTCAGTAGATACTAGCATGGTATATTATATCCAAGAAGTAATAGATATAATAAATATTAGAGCACTAGGATCTAGTGACTGATTGAATCTAGGAAAATCAAAGGAGATAATGAACACAAAATCATTTCCAAACATCCAGTTAAACATTTACTAAATAACACCTGTGTGTCCAGCTCTAGGGTAGGTTAACAGACTACATATATAAATAATACATAGTACCTGGATTAAGAGAGTTAGCAGACTTATAAATATAATTTTAAAACAATGCAGGGACTGATATGATGGAAGTGACAACGAGGTACTATATTGCATAAATAATGGAACAATAACAGCTGAGGGAAGTCAAAGAAGCCCTTAAAGAAGGAGGTCATACTTGAGATAGTTCTTGAAAGGTAAGGCGGAGCTCTTGGGCATATGGGAGGAAAAGGACATTACAGGCAAAGAATAATAAAAGCATTGTGATTTCCAATAACAAAGACAGCTTCAGAGTGAATGAAGCATAGAATACGTTGGATAATCAAAGTATGTAAATATCAAAATTTAATACTATAAAAGCAAGATATTATTATTTCATCTCTAAGGATTGTTTCTCTCATATATACATATATCATGTGAACTATATGAATAAGTTTTGGTGATGCCAGATACTCAAAGCAGAGTCTGTGTTGTTAGTTACATAGAACAGAAGAAATCAATATTTATGCCTACTTTCAATCCAGGATATAGCAAATGCAATTACTTAAAATGTCTGCATTCATGTACTGAGATAATGTTCAAACAATCCACGCACTTGAAAAGAAATAGAAATAAATATTTTAAATGACTCTAAGAAATGAAGAATAGTCTATATAGCATTCACCTTTTCAAGTTCCCTTTACATTGGTGAATTCATTGGTAATCATTGCTACCCATCAAAATAGTGTTCATTTTGTTATTTGCCTGTATTCCTAAGAAACGTATAGAGCTCCTTCTTGATATTTCAATTTTAAGCATTCTGATGTTAATTTTGACTCAATCTACCTTTTTTTCTTTTGGGATTCCCATCCTCAAGTGTGTCTGTGGTTCTTTTGTCAAGACTCTCTAATTAATCCTCTCCAGAAACTAAAGCTCGTCTGTTGCAAGGGGGTTAGTCACCTGCAATGCAGACTGGTGGAGGTTTCTCTGGGTGTAGTTGCTTCTTAAATAGACTTTCAGACAAGTCTGTTATTGCCTAACATTTACCTTCTTTACCAGAGGTCCTGGACACTGATTCCTGAGTCTTTGGGGAGGGGATAGGGACAGGATTCTGCATTGTAAATCAGGCTGCTGCTTGGCTTTTCCCCACCACATTTCAGCTTTCTGAGTCAAAGTTATTTGCCATTCATCTTTCCTTTTTCCAGCTTCCTGTATTCTGATGCTATTGTTTTACTCGTGTTCTCTTTGTCCTTGTGGGTTTATACTTTATTTTTAAAAATCCATTTGACTATCGCTAGATGGTCTTCAGAAGGGAGCTGAAAAATGCATGTGCTCAATACTTCCTCTTTAACTGGAAGTCCTTCAGTTCATTCTTTTTTAATATCTATGTCTTTGTATTTTATAATGTACATATTTGTACAATTATAAATATAATTTATAAATAAATAAGTACCTTATTTCTCATTGCTCAATTTAAATTATTTTTTCTTCTTCTTACAGATAATCCTATGTGATTCTAAAGGTTTGGAGACCACAAGTTGCCTGGCCTCTAAATGATGGAGTCTTCTAGGACTCAAGAGTTTGGTATTGTTCTCTTTTTATGTTCATACTCCCTCAGGTGATCTCACCTAGTCCTGATGTTAATGACTCCAAAATGCATGTATTTAGGAGCACTTGGATGGCTCAGCTGGTTAAGCGTCCAACTTTGGTTCAGGTCAAGATCTCATGACTGGTGGATTCGAGTCCCAAGTTGGGCTGTATGTTGACAGCTCAGAGCCTGGAGTCTGCTTCAGATTCTGTGTCTCCTTCTCTCACTGCCCCACCACCCCCTACCCTCTGCACCCCCCTCTCTCTCTCAAAAATAAATAAACATTAAAATAAATAAATAAATAAATAAATAAATAAATAAATAAAATGTATACATTTAGCCCTGACCTCTGCATTCTGCATTCAGTCCCTGATATACAGATTCCTACTTGATATCTTCACCTGGATTAATAACAGGTACCTCAGATTTAATATCCAAATCAGAATTCTTGATTGCCACAATCCCACACTTTCTCCAAACTTCACCTTGCCCAGACTACACAGTTATTCAGTCAAAAAATTTGTATTGAATATCTGTATGTATCAAAATCTTAGAATACAACACGGAAGTCAACTGAAAAGACCATTGTCATACAGCTTACATTCTTGGGGCAGGGGGTGGGGAGACCACAAAAAATTGAAAAGTAAATAGATGTCTTGTGTTTATATGTATCTACATTTATCTAGGTTGAGTGCTATTAAGAAAAATAAAATAAAAGGAATGGAGAGGAGTGTGTATGTGATGTGTTTTCTGTTATATCTCCTTTCCAGCCTCCAAAATTTTGTTATTAGTGCCTCTTCGCTTGTTGTCTTTGTCTTTGTCTTTGTGAGTTCATGGACTTAAAAAGCTTCAATTGGCTTATCTGCCATTTCATGAAGTTTGAGGAGAGTGCTGAAGGAAATGCATGTGTTCAGTCTTCCATCTTCACCTAGAAGTTGAAGAGTGTTAAGGGAATATCTTTATGAGAAGATGATATTCACGCAGAAACCTGAAAGAAGTGAGGGAGTAAGCCATGTAGATCTCTAAAAGAAGAGCAGTTCAGATGGAGAGAGCTGCAAGTGAGAAAGGTCCTAAGTAGGAGTGTGCTTAATGTGTTCAAGGAACAGCAAGGAGTCGTGTTGCTGAAGTGGAGTTGAGAGGTGGGATAGAAAGGAAAGACTGTTAGGAAACAAGGTTGGAGAGGAGGCAAGGGATCAAACCCCTTAGCCATGCTAAGGATTTTGATTTTGATTCAGAATGAAATGGAAAGGCCTTGGAAGGTTTTCAGCAGACATTATTAAACTTACTTTTTAAGTAAATCACTCTGGCTGCTGCATAGTATCTTGAAGGGATAGGCAGAAGCAGAAACACCAGTTAGGAGTGGATAAGCAAGAGATGATGATGACCTGAGCTAGAGTGGTGGCAATAAATGTGGTGAGAAGTGGCAGGATTTTGGATATGCTTTGAAGTTAGAGTGAGCAGAATTTTACTGATGGGTTAGGCAACAGAGGGCCAGCCATGTTCCAAGGTTTTGGCATAAACACATAGAATTATGACGTTACTGATGATGATGGTTGTTTGTGGAACAGATATGGGAGGGGTGCAGGGGACAGGAGTCAAGTTAGACTTGTTAAATTTGAGATAACTGTCAAACAACGAAATGGTGATGTCAAATGATTGCTGGATGTATACATCTGGGGTCTCAGGGAGCATGCAGATAGAACATACTAATTGGGGCTTATCAGTGTATGAAGAGTATTTAAAGCTACAGAGCCTGATTAGTTCAACAAAGGAGTGAGTGTAGACAGAGGAGTTCCAATGAGTAAGATTGAGAGGTTCCAACATTGACTAATTGGGAAGAGGAGAAAGAACCTGCTGAGCAGAAAGAGTGACTGACCAGTGAAAAAAAGAGAGCCGAGAGAGGATGGTCCCTGGAAGAAAAGTTAAAAGTGTCTCAAGGAGAAGGGAGTGGTTGACTTTCTTAAGTGCTGCTGAGAAGGTAAGATAAAGTCTGAGAAAGGATCATTACATAAACAATGGGAAGGTCATTGGTGCCTTTGACAAAGTTATTTCCAAGGAATGGAGGGAGTAAAAAGCTGAATTGGAATCCTATAGATACCAACTGATGACTCAGGAAAGGCAGAACTATCTGTTGAAGCAATTCTCACCGTCAGGCAAGAAACACGGGAGCCCAATGTGGGGGTTAAGGATTAAATGATTTGCATTGCCACGAAGGTCCTTGTTTCTCTGCCCACTTGTCCAGCTCCTCCAGCACTGTTTTCTCTGATGACTGTTCTACCTCGGCCACTCTGGTCTCATCTTTTTGTCTCAGACTGATGAAATCCTTTCTCCTTCTATCTAGAATGCTCTAATTCTGGCTAATTGGTCACTTTTACTTATTTTCCAAGTCTTAGGTCAAACTGTAATTTCCTCAAAGGAAACTTCCTTGAACTTAATACTTAAAGTAGTCCTACCCATGTACTTTGTATAACATCACTTCATTTGTTTTAAGCTTTACACAATATAAAGTTATCTTTATATATTTGTTCACCTGTATACCCCAACTAGAATGAGGGCAGGGACTTTGTCTCTTTCATTCTCCTCTGTAGTCTTAGAGCAGTAGATCTCAAACTTTTTTTTATCTCAGAAAGTTTACACTTTTAGAAATCATTCAGGAGCCCAAAGAATTTTTGTGTATGTGAGTTATATTCATTATTAATCTACCATTAGAAATGAAAATTGAGAAATTTAGAAACTTTTAAATATTCTTTTATTTTTAAACAATAGATCTATTACATATTAACACAAGTAACACTTTTATGAAAAGTAATTCTATTTTCTAAAACAAAATATTAGTGAAAACAATGGTATTATTGTATATTTTTGCAAATAACTTTAACTTCTGGTATAATAAAAGACTTCTAAATTCTTACATTTGTTTTCGCAAAATCTGTTGTGATATGTTATGTTGGTTAAATTCTGCCCTCAAGGCGCCTAGATAGCTCAATCTGTTAAGCATGCAGCTTGATTTCAGCTCAGGTCATGATCTCATGGTTTTGTGAGATCACAAACCCCACACTGGGCTCCCTGCTGGTAGTGCAGAGCCTACTTGGCATTCTCTCTCCCTCTCTGACCCTCCCCTCGCTCATGTCCTCTCTCTCTCCCCTCCTCCCAAAATAAATAAATAAAACTAAAAAAAGTCTGTCCTCATACTGTCTTGTAGTTGGAAAAGGAATAATATTTTATAGGCTTTTCAGATATTTGTGTATATATTTTTTGATACTGCACTAAAACTCAGCAAGTGGTAGTTCCTGAAAGACCAATTGTAACATGGAATTCGAAATCATATCAATTAGCTTTTTCTTTTTTTTAAGTTTATTTATTTATTCTGAGACAGAGAGAATGAGCAGAGGAGGGGCAGAGAGAAAGGGGGACAGAGGATCCAAAGTGGCTCCATGCTAACAGCACAGAGCCCGATATAAGGCTCCAACTCACAAACCATGAGATCATGATCTGAGTTGAAGGGGGACACTTCACCATCTAAGTCATCCAGACACCCCTCAATTAAGTCTTTCAATGTGCATTAAAATTTATTGGTCTACTTTTAAATTTGAATGGATTATTTGCCTATGCATGATTTTGTAACTTTATGCATTGGTCATTTGATCATTTATGCAGATTTTTCAAAGGTTGACACATTTTATTATATAAAATCAGAAAAATTCACATTTGTTCTGATCTCATCAGAAAAGTCTCTAAGTACTGGGAAGGCATCAAGCTCATGGCAGTGAATAAAAATTCTCCAAAATTCTAATTTTCATTTGGAAGCTTTAGTTTTTTATTGACATTAACTATTGCTTCTTTTGAAATGAAGTGCTCACTTTTTTCATTTTTGAGGAAATATTTGCCAAATATCCAAGTCTAATAAATAGTTTGTAAGCCAGTTGTTCTTTCAATATATAATGATATCCCATGAAAAAATTGATTTCAGTTTTTTTGACAAAAGTGTTTTTCTTCAAGATGACCATTGTACTCCAGTGTGTATACTTTGCATTCTATCACAAAATATTACAGTCATATCCAAGTGTTTGATTTAATAAATTAATAATTTTATTGCCTCAGCAAGGAGATCTTACTAAATAAAACTTGTATTTTCGTTTTGTTTTTTTGTTGTTTCACTATGAGTGCATGTTGGTGAAGAATACAATGAATATATGTATAGTTTGGTGCCACGGTCTGGATTCATGCTAAGATACTGGGAAGTTTCACCTTCCTGAATTTCTTTTGCACCATCAGGTCCAATGTTAATGGAGTTGAAAAAGCAAATAACACCTTTAAATTGTTATAAATAGAATTCTTCTTTTACAGATCTCCTGAGAGGGTCTCAGGGTCATAGGGATTTACAGATCATCCTAGAATACATGATAGCCTGCCACATGATAGGAAGTCAGTAAAATTTTATAATATAAATGAGGGATTAGATTACTACTTGATCTATTATTATTGAATCAAAAACTCTATTATAAAAATAAGTCTTTATTCTAAAAATAATAAATAGTAAGGATTTATCATTTTGTTTGAGGCATTTTATGAGAGAAAAAATAGTAAATCATTTAATTAAAAGTACATATCAATATCTACCTTTACATAGAGATATGAACTTCAGGCACAGATGAAGATAAACATATCTTGCCTGGGGGCATGTGGGTGACTCAGTCAGTTGAGCATTAGACTCCCGGCTTCGACTTAGGGCATGATCTCCTGGTTCATGAGATTGAGCCCTGAGTCAGGCTCTGTGCCACAAAGCCTGCCTGAGATTCTCTCTCTCCTCTCTCTCTACCCCTCCCTTGTTCTCTCTCTTTCTCCATCTCTCTCCCAAAATGAATAAACATTAAAAAAATAAGAATAAACAGACCTTTTTAAAGATATATGTTCTTTTTTAAAATGTTTTATTTGTTTTTGAGAGAGAGAGAGCCAGCATGAGCAAGGGAGGGTCAGAGAGAGAGGGAGACACAGAATCCAATGATAGGCTCCAGGCTCTGAGCTGTTAGCACAGAGCCTGATGTGGAGCTCGAACCCACGAACAATGAGATCATGACCTGAGCTGAAGTCGGACTTTTAACCGACTGAGCCACCCAGGCCCCTAAACAGACCTTTTAAAAAGGAGTTTATAAACACTACAGATAAATAATTGAACATATACATTAAGTTGGTTAATAATGCCAAGTTCAGGGGCACCTGGGTGGCTCAGTCGGTTAAGCATCTGGCCTTGGCTCAGGTCATGATCTCATGGTTTGTGGGTTCGAGCCGTGATTCAGGCTCTGTGCTGACAGCTAGCTCAGACCTGGAGCCTGCTTCAGATTATGTATCTCCCTCTCTCTCTGACCCTCCTCTGCTCACACTGACTCTCTTTGTCTCTCAAAAATAAATAAAAGACATAAAAAAAAATAATGCCAAGTTCATAGAGGGATAATTGCATCTTAGATGAGATATCATTAATGCTTCAGTTCTTTAGGTAGAAAATTTAAAATTCTGCTAAATGATATTGGAAGTTATTTAGAAGATCTAGGGATGCCTGGGTGGCTCAGTTGGTTAAGCATCTGACTCTTGATCTCAGCTCAGGTCTTGACCTCAGGGTCCTGAGTTTAAGCGTTGCATTGGGAAAAATTGGCCAGTTCTATGATGCTAAGTGTGGCTGGGGTAACAACTTCATACTTGAACACCACCATTTTGGAGAACAATCTGTCAAAGTAGTTGCATATGTACCAATTATGTTTGATTACCCAATCATATTCTAAAGTAAAGTAAAAGGGAGAGAGAAACCTTACAATAAGAAACATGTAAGAGAGTGTGTTTTTCACAGCACTGTGGAAGCAGGAAATTGGAAACAACCTCATTGCCTCCCACTAGAGGAAGGAGAGGCTGTGGATGCACACTACTGAACATGACCCCACAGTTAAAAACATCACTCCTAAAACATAATGCTTGGTAAAAACGGAAGAAAATACATGAGATCTATTTGCATACATTTGAAAATCCACAAGAAAAAAGCCCACACTACGTATTTCCAAAGATACATTTAAACTTAATAACATACATTAAACACATTAGAGCAGTTATCTATTAGGGAGGGGAAGATGGGAGTGAGGGCTTTTTTGCCTTGCTCAGATTAATGATGATACTGTGCCATGAACCAGAAAGATTAACACAACCTCTGCATCTATCACGTTGTCTAAAACAAACAACCAAACAAACTAGATATATATATTAGGATAGTAAAAGATTCATGTCGTGTGTACATTTGGACAAGGATGATGAGAAAAATTTGCTATCTACCTATGTTATGATTATTCAAGGATGTTAGCCAGAGAACTGTAGAATTCTTGAGAGCTGAGAGAAAATCTATAGTTTAAATATTCTAGTTCCCTGATTGCAAGTGCATCTGTTCCGTGACAAAACCAAATTGACGTGTTGTCTATTTTTCTTTGGAAAAGTCATCAACAAAGGACACTCCAAATCTTCTTATAGCCTATTTTAATATTTATGAAAAATCCTATCAGTAAATTCTTTCTTATGTCTGTACTATGTTTTCACAGTTACTTTCAAGTCATTTATCAGAGAAGTTGGATAAAAGTCGCTCTACAATTTTCTTCTGATGATGCCTCATGTATTAGGAGGCAATTATTGTCTCCGAACTAATTAATTCCAACTTCTTCTACCTGTTCTCATGGGTCTTATTTATTCACCACTTTAATCATATTATTAAACTATTCTGAACTTTCCCACTTCACAGTATCCTCAAGGTGAGGAGACATAAACTGGATGCAATAGGAACTCCACAATGGCCCAATGGGTGCCTAATTGAGAGAGAAATTATTTCTAACTATTGCTACTATGAGCCTTTAAAGATAATAACTAGTGGCTGGTAAGTCTCATCAACTATTTTCTTTATGCATTTCAATTATAACAATCCCTTATATGCATGCATGTTATTGTTAAAAAGAACTATCGTACTTTATCTTCCAACAGCTCAGTGGTGACAGGAAAGATCTCCTCATTGCATAGATGAGTCATGTGAAGCATAAAGAGGTTAAAGTAACTTGCCTGATGTCACTGAGCTAATAGGTTCTGGGGGTAGAACTTCTGACTCGCAGTATATAGAAAGCATGCTTGATCTCAAATATGTAAAGAGCTTGAGTGAGAGGCAGTATAGAGTAAGAAAAGGTACATTAATTTGTTGCCAGAGGACATGGATTTATACTCAAGCTCTGGCACTGGCAGCCATGTGACCAAACAGGGATAATAATAGGGTTGATGTGAACATTATTGATTAAAGTGTAATGAGCACCATAAACTTTGATTTTCATGTTTCTTTATTCTGATGATTTGAATACATTTGACTTTAAAATAGTTATTCCCAAATAATTTTCCTTTGCTTCTCTGCTCCCACATTACCAGTTTATTCTCAAAAATATGTTTCTTTCTGTTAATAGTTGTTTAGTTTTCTTCCTGTTCCACCAGGAACAAAAACAATCTTCTTGTTTTAAAGATATTTACTAACAACATTAGGAAATTGGTGACAATTTTGTCCTCCCTTAGATTAAAAAGCAAAGCAGTCTTAATGTATTTATAGACTATTGACACTCCCCCAAAAAAAGAAAAGGAAAGCATTAGATATTTGTGCTCCCATACAGTTGTGGCTTATTAAACAGTTGAAGATGGACTGAATGATCACAGAAATTGAGGAAGAAATATTCTAATCAATTTAACTTCTGCCATGTCTAATGACTTTTTAAACCTTTAAATGTTAGTATTGGTGAGCAAAATTTCAGAATGTGTCAGTGATTCATTGACACAATACTTTATTTTATTGAACCTAATTATAATACTTGTACACCAGATTTTCACATCTGAAGGATCACAACGTCTTCACAAGTTATAACCAATGTATAGACTTTGTTTTTTGCTTTGCAGGGGACATCTGGAGGTGTCTGATTAATAGTCATTGTCTAGAAAATGCCACCTTTTCATCCACATAATTAAATTGGTCCAGGGCCTCTGCCCATGTTTCCAGAGTTTCCTCAGACTCAGTGATTCCTGGCTTATTATTTCATTGTTCAGTATTTCCTTAGATTACATAAGCCAATTTAACTTTTCTTTTGCCTTAATATGGTAAAATTGATATCCCTTTACCATCCAACCAACACCTGCTACCATTAAGGTTTACATGGTAAAGGTGGTATCTGTCAGTGGGATGCTGAGCTGAGTAGACCACGTGGGAAAGTGTAGGTTAGGAATAAGGGGCTCCTTTTAAGCTAGCAAGAAAGGAAAAAATCATGGGATTCAGGAATGCCAGAACTTTACCTAGTTAGTATTAAAGAATCTGTAGTCAAGGCATGAGCAACATAGTATTAAAAGAACAACCAAGTAAACTGTCTGATTATTCTCTGCTTTTATAGATCCTATGAGATCTTATTATACAGTTACCGTTGATTATGTCACAATTTTTGCTCTTTAGTTTTTGCTTCAAGTCTTTAACCCTTTCAAACGTGCTGCCATAGCTATTATATTCAAAAGGAACATAGAAGATCTGAGAACTCTTGCTTCAGATTCTGTGTCTTCCTTTCTCTTTGCCCCTCCCCCTTTCACAATCTGTCTCTCTCTCTCCCTCTCTCTCTCTCTCAAAAATAAATAAATATTTAAAAAGAGGAGGGGGCGCCTGAGTGGCTCAGTAGTTAAGTGTCCAACTTTAGCTTAAGTCATGATCTCAGTTCATAAGTTCAAGTCCTGCATCGGGCTCTGTGCTGACAGCTCAGATCCTGAAGCCTGCTTCAGATTCCATGTATCCCTCTGTTTCTGCCCCTCCCTGGTTCACACTCTGTCTCTGTCTGTCTGTCTCTTTTTCAAAATAAATAAACATTAAAAAACAGATCTGATAACTCAGACTGATATACAAAATGGCAAAGAAAAAAGTTGAAACATATTCTATCTTCACACTTAATGCACCTAGAGTTGGGTTATATTTTACAGTGGTATTTTCTTAAAACCCTGCCAGCCGCCAGGGAAAGAAGAAGGAAAAAAAAAAAAAGAACACAGTACATTGTCATTGTCTGTGCATGTGCCAACCTGTATTTAGAAGGAATCTGTTCAATCTTGTTATTTGCTGTTGAATTTTAAGCTAAATGGGGATCTTGTTTATGTGAAGTGAAAGCCATTAACTAAAGCATTGAACATCTATATGTCAAAAGCTCCCAGCTGGCTTAAAAAAAGTAATTTTTAATTTACAAAAAAAATCCATGATTTTACCCAAACAGAAAATGCAGGAAAAACACATATCCCTCCATGTGCCTGGAAATTCTATCAAGCCTTAAGATGTGGAAGAGGTCAAGGTTTGAACAGGAACTATGAAATGCCATGGGATACTATGGAATACCATAATTGAAAATACCTAACATAATGCAGATTTCTCAGATGTCAGACATGCAGAAAATTTACTCTTAAATTCTGATTTGCTGCTGAAAGAAAAAAAAAAACCTAATTATATGGATAAAAGATATTGGCAAGTTAAAAAAATATCTTCATTTAATATAGTTTTTTCCCCTTGAAAGCTACTGTAAAATGGATGAGGTGTCTCAAAATTGCTGGCAACTTATAATTGAAGGATTCATGTATTTTTTCTGTGCTTCTAACAGATTGCTAGTTGTGACTTGAGTATCTGTTTTTCAAATATATGGTTCTAAAAAAAAATGTGGTTGAATTAAATATACCCAGGTCCAATTGAATTGCTTAACAAATAATTTTATTCTCTTTATCCTCTAAAACTTCTGGGACATGACTGGTTAATACACATTATCAATTGACGGTTCTGTAAGTTTCTGCTGCCATATTTTAAAAAATTATCCTTTAAAAAATGTTTAAAAGTTTTTATAAGAGGTGTCTACTAGGAAGTCTATTGAAGACAATTGGTGATCATCAAATGAGTTCCACTGTCACTTTTTAAGAGCTGTCATAGAGGGATGCCTGGCTGGCTCAGTCAATAAAACATGTGACTCTTGATCTTGGAGTTGTGAGTTCAAGCATGTTGGGCACAGAAATTGCTTTAAAAAAAAACTGTCATAGAGATCGGAAATTAATTGGGAAAATCTTCAACTTTAAAATATTCTGGCTCTGGAAAAATCGAAACCTGTATGCTTTGAAGCTAGTGATCATTGAGATGATAGGACCATTCATAAGGCAAACAGTAAACAGAGCCGGCCATTCCTGGTCCTTTCATAGCCTTGTATTTCTTCCAGTATCACTTAGCCTGACCAGCAATATTTAGGTGATCTTTAGCTAGAGTTGCAACAGTATTGGGACATTTTATTTTATAATCTCTTATTTAATTGAATTCCATAGCCTAGCTAGAATTTGTTTCTATGTCAAGAATCCATAGCTTTCTTAGATCTTTCATACTGCTATTTTGTGAATAACTGTGTCATGGTATATTAAAGTCAGTATGACCTTCTGTAAATAAAAATTTCACTATGTAAAGATGTTTAATTTTTTAAAAGTAATCAAATACCTTTGTTTATAAAGACCTTAGTAAAAAGCAGCATGGAGTATTGTAGCTTGATACTAACAGATCAGATTCAGTTCCTTTGATCTGCCTAAGTTTCCACAGGGATGGATCTTAAAATAGTCCCCATATCATGCTAAGATATTGCAACTTGTCACTTTTGCCACCTGTGCCACCAACTGCCCACCATGTTCAAGGGAAGCCACATGCAAGCACAAGCAGACTTTATTATCTTTATCGTTATCATGGTCCATAAAATTCAGAGAAAACATTAAAAGCATTCCCCACAATCATATACTGCTTTTGAGATTATAATTGCTGGTATTAAATTTAGCTTTTTTTATACTTTAACATTTTATATAAATTTTGTGTAGAGAAATGATAATTTCCTTTTAGGATGAAAAAAATACTTCACCCAACACAATCAAAACAATGGACAAACCTAAATAATGATTTAAAATAAAAACTTCAGAAAGAACATATATAAAGGATGAACTTTAAAATCTGACATTTTTAGAAATCAATATTTATTCATTTATAAAATTTAAAAGATATGTACTTCTTATCAAAACAAAGAAAGAGAGATTTGATAGAAAAATTTGGAATCTTTAGCTCTTTTGATTGTATGGGAAAATTGAAATATAAGATATTCTTCAAATATTAATAATGCAGTAAAATACTTCAGTGATAAAAGAAAATATCTTGAAATATATTTTATTTTGGTATATTATTGAATCTGTTGTTATGAGTGAACTGCTTTTTTGATATATACTGCTTAATTCTGGAGTTGAAATCAAAATGGGAAACTGCCAAAGGGAGAACTGAGTATAAGTTGACTCTGAGACATGGCATGAAAAACAAGGTAAATAAAGAAATATTTTTTTGAAGGATGACTTCATTGTTATCCTTTTTACCAAAGAATATCCCCAAGCATCAAAAATGATGCTAAAGGGAGCTTTAGATCAAAAGATAATACTTAATAAACACATTAAAAAATAAGGAAGTGGGGGGTGCCTGGGTAGCTCAGTTCAGTCAAGTGTCTGACTTCAACTCACGGTTCCTTAGTCAAGCCCTGCATGGGGCTCTCTGCTGTCAGTGCAGAGCCTGCTTTGGATCCTCTGTCTCTCTCTGTCTCTGCCCCTCCCTTGCTCACACTCTCTCTCTCAAAAATAAATTAAAACATTTTAAAAAACACACAGGGAGGTTGACTTCTCTTATGAACATAAGTTTTTTTGAAGTTTCTACTTTGTTAGAAATAATAATTCTTCCCCTATATAAATCATGATAGATCGATTTATTACAGAGTGATTAAAATGACTAGCCTACATTCTGAGATCTAGTGTTGCTTACCTGGACAGGGAAAAGTAGCAAAGACATGGTGGACTATGAGAAAGAATAGTGTAATTTAAAAAAATCATTCAAGTCTTGATATACAGTGCAATTATTCTTTTCAAACTTGCTTTATGATTTAGCATATACATTGGTAAATTAACACCTCTTTGCTTTCACTTGAAAAGTTAACCATGTGGATAAGCAACATTTTCTTTCCTTTTTTTAATGTCAGTTTCCTAGAATGTTTTGCAGCTTTAAGCAAAAGTTTCTCCTGAATATGTATTTATTTACATGGTTTTAACATGACAGAAAAAAATAAAAACCAAATACAAAACAGTTGTATTTTTAAGGCATAAGAAGAGCTGATTCCTTTGGTGTTAAATTGCCAACTATCGTTTGGGTTGTGGCAGGAGATTACTGGGCCAAAAATGTCCACTCTTAGGCCTGAGTGATAAAGATTCTTAATTTATTCTCAGGGGATAATTTTATGAGGGTGTCATTCTGTGTTAACACGTCTGGTTATTCTGTTGCCCCACTCTGTAATCAGACTACACGAAGGACTCATCATGTAACACTCTTTTTGAGTATAAATAAAAGTTATGGATTTTATGTACAGAAAGTGTAAACACACATTTGCATGCAATTTTTTAAATGTTCTTAGATTTCAAAGCACCTGTGTATCTGGTCCCAGGTTAAGAAACTATTTTGCAATGATACGTATGCCATGAACTTGCCTTTTCATTAAACAGCCTTTTCCTTACCACTGTAGTCTATATAACTTTCACAACGTGGAATATTCTAATCTGCCAGTAGGTATAATGCTTGCCGGAAGATAGAACAGTAAAGGAGAGGATCTTTGCCTGCCAGTAGTAAACCCCAGAAGAGTATACACCAGCACCCCAAAGGAAGGAACAAGTCCTAAATATTACAGTCTGTCCTCATTGACAGCCCAAAAAAGTCAAACTTAAATTTGTCTAATGTTCAAATTTCCTCTTCTAAATGGTTAAAATACATGTCTTCACAACTTCTCAACTAATCATCATGGGGAAAAAATGGACACACAAAAAAAATCATGGCTGGTTTCCAACCTTTTTCTCAAAGAACAGGGCAGTGGCAAAAAAGAATTAGGCACAGCAGTTAAATCTTTTGCTTAGGAATTTTTTTTCTTTAACAGTTAGGGAATGCATTCATCATACAAAGTCTTACTGTCAAATTGATCCCATTGGCTTATACTGAAGATCTTTTACGAAGCTGATGGGTAAAAATTATATGAGTCAAGCACCAAGATGATACAACAATGAAAAGCTTTTCTCTCCTCTCAGGTAAAAGTCAGATATTTTTAGTGGCAAAGTTTAAAAATATTACTAAAAAATAAACATAATGTAAGAGAGATAAGTTAGTCGAATTTGAGTGAGATAAATATTTTAAAAGTGGAAGAATATACTGCTGCTTCCAGACAAGATGGACCAGCAGAGACTGGATTTACTCGCCTGCCTAAAACAAATTAAACAGCTGAATAAATATATGAATCATTGGTTTTTAAGAAATTGGACATCAGGAAATGAGTGACAATGATCCAATGAAACAGAACACAAATGAGATGAGCACCAAGATTGACCCCGTTTTATTGCCTATAAACAGACATCGAGTCTGGCTAGCAGTAAGAAAGTACAGGGGCGCCTGGGTGGCTCAGTTGGTTAAGTGTCCAACTCTTGGTTTTTGCTCAGGTAATGACCTCACAGTTTGTGAGTTCAAGCCCTGCATTGGGCTCCACACTGACAGCATAGGACCTGCTTAGGTTTCTCTCTCTCTCCCTTTCTCTTTACCCCTCCCCTGCTCATGCTGTCTTTCACTCTCAAAATAAATAAACTTAAGGGAAAAAAAAGCACGAAGCATACTGGAAAGGCTAAACTCCCTCCCTGCCAAAACAAAACAAAACAAACAAACAAACAAACAAACAAAAAACAATCTGAAGAAGCAGAGCAAGCATCAGAACCAGAGATGCCAGGTCTGTTGGAATTATCAGACCCAGAATTTGAAACAACTATGAGGAATATGCCAAAGACTCCAAAAGATAAAATAAACTAATGCATGAACATATAAAACATGTGAGCAGAGATATAGAAATTTGGTTCTAAGAAAAAATCAAAAAGAAATGCTAGTAATAAAAAAGATACTGTAACGGGGCACCTGGGTGGCTCAGTCGGCTAAGCATCTGACTTCAGCTCAGGTCATGATCTCACGGTTTGTGGGTTTGAGCCCCACATCAGGCTCTGTGCTAACAGCTTAGAGCCTGGAGTCAGCGTAGATTCTGTGTCTCCCTCTCTCTCTGCCCCTCCCTTGCTCATGCTCTTTCTCTCTATCTCTTAATGATAAATATACATTAAAAAATTTTTTAAAATACTGTAACAAATTAAGAATACTTATTAATACACTGGATATGGTGTAAAGAATCTCTGAGCTTGATGATATATTTATAGAAATCTCAAAAATTGAAAAGCAAAGAGAATAAAGACTGAGAAAAACATAATAGAATATCCAACTACAAAAGGTAAGACAAAGTATAATGGGAATACCAGAAGGAGAAGAAAGAGAGAATGGAGTAGGAGAAATATTTGAAGCAATAGTGATTGAGAATTTTTCTCAAATTAATGTCAGACACCAATCCACAAATCCAGGAATCTCAGAGAATACCAAAAAGCATAAAACCCAAAAAAGTTACACCTAAGCATATCATTGTCAAACTGCAGAAAACCAAAGATAAAGAAAAGATTCTGCAAAAAAACAGAAAAAAAGACACTTTACCTACAGAGGAAAAAAGACAATAATTAGATGCAACTCTCCTAAGAAATTATGTAAGTAAGAGAGTAGAGTGAAATACTTTAAGTATTAACAGAAAAAAAAGTCAACCTGAAATTCTGTATCCTGTGAAATTATCCTCCAAAAGTGAAAGAGAAACAAAGACTTCCTCAGACAAATTGATATTGAGAGAATTTGTTGTTAATAAATGTGCCTGTAATAAATGTTAAAGGAAGTTCTTTAGAGAGAAAGAAAATAACATATGTTAGAAATTTTAATCTACATAAAGAAGAGCACTGAAGAAGGAATAAAAGATAAAATAAAAACATTTGTTTATCTTATTCTTAATTGATCTAGTAGATAACAGTTTGTTCAAAAATAACAATAGCAACAATGTATTTGATTATGTATTCTATGTATGTTTGTATGCCTATGTTATGCATACATATGATTATGTATGCTTATATATAAGTGAAATGTATGATGGCAATGATACAAGGGACAAGACAGAGGATTAGACAAGAATTAGGAGATTTTGTTATAAGGTATACACTACCTGTGGTGCAGTATAGAGTTATTTGAAAGTGGACTTGGATTAGTTTTTTTTTTTAATGTTTTATTTATTTTTGATACAGAAGAGACAGAGCATGAGAGGGGGAGGGTCAGAGAGAAAGGGAGACACAGAATCTGAAACAGGCTCCAGGCTCTGAGCCAGCTGTCAGCACAGAGCCTGACATGGGGCTCGAACCCACGAACGTGAGATCTGACCTGAGCTGAAGTCGGAGGCTTAACCAACTGAGCCACCCAGGTGCCCCTGACTTGGATTAGTTTTAAATATATATGGCAAACTCTAGGGCAACAACTGAGAAAAGTAAAATATATATATATAATTGATATGCTAAGAAAGGAGAGAAAATGGTGCCATATAAAATGATCAGTTAAAACCAAAAAAGGCAGAAAAAGAGGGGAAGACAAAAATAGGAACAAATAATAAGTACAAGTAGAAGAAAGTAAAAAATATTGTAGATATTGATCCAACTGTATCAATACATTGATCCAACTGTATCATTTTAAATGTCAGTGGTCTAAATGCACCAATTAGTAGATAGAAAGACAAATATAAATTAAAAGATAATTGGGAATTAAATATAAATTAAAATATATATAAAGACAAATATAGATTAAAAGTTAGTGTGAACACTAATTTAAAAAGAACAAGAGTAGCTATGTTAATTTCAAATAGAGCAGACATCAAACAAAGAAAGTTATCAGAGATAAAGACAGACATCACATAATGATGAAGGGGTTAATTCTTCAAGAAGACCTAACAATCTTTAATGGATTTTCACCTCAAACAGAGTGTCAAACTACATGAGGCAAAATTGATAGAACTGAGACGAGAAATAGATGGATCCTTATCATAGTTGGAGGCTCCAATACCCCTGTACCAGAAATTAACATAATCAGAAGACAGAAAACCAGAAAGATACAGGTGGAGTCAACAGCACCAAAAATCGAAGACATAATTGACAGCTATATCCTACTTCATCCAACAACAACAGAATATACATTCTTCTCAAGTTCACATGGAACATTCACCAAGATAAACCACATTCTGGGCCATAAAACACACCTTAATTTAAAACAATAGAAATCAGGGGCACCTGAGTGGCTCAGTGGGTTAAGCATCCGACTTCGGTTCAAGTCATGATCTCAGGGTTCATGGGTTTGGGCCACGCCTCAGGCTCTTTGCTGACAGCTAGCTCAGAGTCTGGAGCCTGCTTCAGATTCTGTGTCTCCCACTCTCTCTGACCCTCTCCTGTTCACATTGTCTCTCTCTGTCTCTCAAAAAACTTTTTAAAAAAACATTAAAAAATTAAAAATAAAATAAAATAAAGCAATAGAAATCAAACAATGACTGTTCTCAGACCACAATGGAAGCAAACTAGAAATCAATAACAGAAAGATAATTGGAAAGTCCCAAAATATATGGAGATTAAACAACACACTACTCAACAGCAGAGGGTTCAAAGAAGAAATATCAAGAGACATTTTTTAATATTTTAATTAAATGAAAATGAAAGCACAATTTATCAAAACCTGTGAGATGCAGTGAAAGCAGTGTTTAGGGGGAAATTTATAGTATTGAATGCATAAAAGATAAAAGAGCTAAAATCAACAATCCAATTTACACTGAGGAAACTGGAAAAAGATAAGGAAATTAAATCTAAAGTAAGCAGAAGAAAAGAAATAATAAGAATTAGAGCAGAGTACTCACTTAAGCAGCACATATACTTAAAAAAATGGGAAAGATACAGAAACTAGCATGGCCCTTGTGCAAGAATGACACACAAATTTCTGAAGTGTTTCATATTTTTTCACTATATTGTACACCTGAAACTAATATAATATTGCATGTTAACAATATTGGAATTAAAATGAAAATGTAATATAAACATTTTCACAAATTACATAAAAAAAGAATTACAACAGAAATCAAAACAGGAAAAAATGGGATATCAATAGGAAAGAATCAACAAAATCAAAAGCTAGATCTTTGAGAGATCAATGAAATAAGTAAGTTTCTAGCCAGACTAGCAAAGGAAAACAAGACACATGTTATTAATATCAGAAATGAAAGAGAAGACATCACTACAGATCCTATGGACATTAAAAGGAAAATAGAGAAATACTACGAACAACTCCATTCCCACAAATTTTATAAATTAGATGAAATAGACCAGTTCTCTGAAAGACACAATTTTCCAAAACCACACAAGAAAAAACACAAAATATGAAAAATCTGTATCTATCTGAATCCATAATTAACAACCTTCCAAAACAGAAAACACCAAGCCCAGATGGGTTCACTGGATGACTATACCAAATATTTAAGGAAGAAATTATAATTCTTTACAATCTCTTTCAGAGAATAGAAGCAGAGAGAATACCTCCTAACTCATTTTATGAGCCTGCATACCAAAACTAGACAAAGATATTAAAGAAAATAAAACTCTACCAATATCTCTTATGAACATAGATGCAAAGATTTTCAACAAAATATTATTTCCCATATACCACCAATCAAGTAGAATTTGAGATTAAAAAATACAATAACATTTTCATAACACCCAAAAACATGAAACATGTAGGTATAAATCTAACAAAATGTGAACAAAATCTGTGTGAGGAGAACTACCAAACTGATGAACAAAATCAAAGAAGAACTAAAGAAATGGAGAGATATTCCATGTTCTGGATACAAAGAATCAATACTGTCAAGATTTCTTTTCTTCCCAACTTGATCTATAGATGTGATGCAATTTCAGTTGAAATCTCAGCAATTATTTTGTGAATACTGACAAACTGATTCTAAAGATTATATACAGAGTCAAAAGATCTAGTATACCCAACACAGTATTGAGAAACAAGAATAAAGTTGGAGAATTGAAACTACTGACCTTCAATAGTTATTATAAAGCCACAGTAATCAAGACAGTGTGATATGGGTAAAAGAACAGACAATGGACCAGGATAGAGAGCACAGCCAGATGAACCTAGACACAGACTTTACACCCTCCACAAAAATTAACTCAAAATGGATCACAGACCTAAATGTAAAATGCAAAACTATAAAACTCCTAGAAGATAACATAGAAGAAAATCTAGATGACTCAGTATGACAATGACTGTTTAGATTCAACACCAAAGTCACAGTCCATAAAAGAAATAATTGATAAGCTGGACTTCGTTACAATTAAAAACTTTTTGTAAAAAGCAATGTCAAGAAAATGAAAAGACAATCCATGGACTGGGAGAAAATATTTACAAAATATACATCTGATTAAAGATTGTGACCCAAAATATACAAAGAACTCTTAAAACTTAATAAGAAAACAAACAATCCAGTTTTAAAAATGGGTCAAAGACCTTAGTAAACACCTAACCGAAGAAGATATACAGATGGCAAATAACCATATGAAAGGATTCTCAACATCGCCAGTCATCAAGGAAATGCCAACAGTGAGATACACTACACATCTATTCGTACTTATGGCCAAAATTCAGAACACTGACATACCAAATGCTGGTGAGGATGTGAAAAAACAAGAAGTGTCATTCATTGCTGATGGAAATGCAAAATGGTACAGCATCTTTGAACACAGTTTGAAGGGTTCTTACAAACTAAATATACTCTTACTTTATGATCCAGTAATCATGCTCCTTAGTATTGACCCAAAGGGGTTGAAAATCTATATCCACACAAAAACCTGAACAAGATGTTTATAGCAGCTTTATTCATAATTGTCAAAACTTGGAAGCAACCAAGATACCCTTCAGCAGGTGAATAAATAAACTGGCACATCCAGATAATGGAATACTAGTCAGTACTAAAGAGAAATGAATTATCAAGCTCTGAAAAGAGAGAAAAAAACTCAAATGTGTCTCAGTGAAAGAAGCCAATCTGTAAAGGTTATGTATTACATGATTCCAAATATGTGACATTCTAGAAAAGGCAAAATTATGGAGACAAAAAGATCAGTGGTTGCTAGGATTGGGGTTGGTATGCAAAGGCAGAGCACAGAGGATGTTTAGGATGGTGAAGGTACTCTATCATAATGTTGGATATGTATCATTATACATTTATCTGAACCTATAGAATATATGACACCAAGACTGAACCCTGATATAAACCACAGACTTTGGATAATTATGATGGGTCTAAACAGATTCATCAAGTATAAGAAATATACTATGCCAGTGGGGATGTTGAAATGAGGGAGGCCTTGCATAATGAGGGTAGAAGCTATCTGTGATTTCTCTGTATCTTCCTCTTAATTTTGTTGTGAATCTAAAACTGCTCTTAAAAAGCTTAAAAAAAACCAAAAACTATATCAGATTATGTAAAATCCTAAGTGTACTCTAACTTCTGGTGTGATAAGTATAATGAAAAAATATAGACAATTGTTGAAGCAGTTATTAGCATTAGCTTACCATTTTTGGTGTCACATTTAACCAGCTTTAATTAAAGTGACTCATCTAACTAGCTATTAAGTGATGGTATTATATTCCTTTTGCTTACAGGTGATGGATATCAAATGTGATCTATATTAAGTAAACTGGAGAATTCATAATATGGATATAGGATTTTCTCATTCATCCCAAGAATGGGAATTTCGTATCAAATAAAAGAAGGGATTTGGACGCCTTTCACATGGAGAAAAATTTAGTAAGTAGTAATCATGATCAAGCAACTGGTTAGTTCATCAAAGAGAGATGGTTCAAATGGACCATTCTGTTCTAGGATCACATCAAAGATTTTTTTCTGGTCAATATAACAATAATGATATAAAACTGACATTTTGTCATGTGATATTACATATAATCCTTGTAACAACACTGAAGGGTTGGTGCTATTACTTCCATGTTACAGATGTGGAAAATACAACTTAAAGAAATTAAATGATTTATATGTAGCTAAGAAGCTGAAAAGTAACAGTGTTAAAGCTTAAATTCTTCCTGCATCCAAAATCAGTGTTAATTTTATTCCATATTGTCATGAAACAATAATATAAGTAAATTTCACTTTGGAAATTCTGAAAAAATTAGTGATTGCCTGTATCTGTTGTTAGTTATGTGCATCTTACACCTTGCTCAAGTTTGGGGGTCTTAGGATTGTTAAATTAAAGAAATATACATGTAGGCACCTGGCTGGCTCAGTTGGTAGAGCATGAAACTCTTAGTCTTGGGGTTAAGGGTTCAAGCCTCACATTGGATGAAGAGATTACTTAAAACTGAACAAACAAACATACAAACTTAAAAAAAAAAAAAAGAAACATACTCTTGAGGATACTGTGGATATAAGTAACTTGGAGTTAGCCAGTCTTGATATATAAATCCTCTTTTCTCAAAGATTTTAGAACCTCTCTTCTAATACATTCTGAAAGAAGAATTTAGAACAAACGTTGCAAATGCCTAACAGACTGGGATTTGATTTTGTGAAAAAAGAGGGAGATATTAGAAAATACCATTTTTAGTCAAGCTAGTATAGTATAGTCAGCATTCTGTCCTTGAGAGTAATGTCAAGAGACATGGGCACACTAAACCTTGCATTGTTACCTGCAAAAAGTTAAAGAGGTTTTCTGAAACATCTCTTAACTTCTTAATGGATATGACTCTTATATATTAAGAACTTTTATTTTAAATGTTTTGAATCAATAATATTACTTCCTTTGTCTTTTCCTGCAAGTAACAAATACAATCTGGGTGTACAGTAAGAATTCACTGGCCCTAAACTTCTCCTCTTTCGAGCTTTAAGAAGTGCTCACAGAACACAACTTTACTTATGCAGTATTCATGCCAAAAATGTTATCCTAATCATGAGGAGACAATCAGGGAATTTCAAATTGAGAAACATTCTGCAAAATAATTTTCCTGGACTCTTAAAAAACAATCAATGATGAGAAAGATGAAAAAGGCTGCCTGACTTTTCCATATTAAGGGACAGTAGAGAGTTATGCCAAATAAATGCAGTAAGAGCTATCTGATTGGGCTCTGAATCAAAAAAAGAATACAAGGAAGGAAGGAAGGGAAGAACGGCACACTAAAGAGGACTTTACTGAAACAATTGGAGAAATTTATATCAGATTATATACTAGATAATAGCATTTCTGTTAAATTTCCTAACTGTGATAATATAGGATGATACTGTAGGAGATACACTTTTCTCTTGAGAGATATATTCTGAAGCATTCAGGGGTTATGACGAACAATAACAAGAACAACTTGCTGGGTTCTGGAACTCTAGATTTTGATAAATAAGTTTGTGTTCATCCTACTCATTTTCATCCTAAATGTTTCCAGTTTTCAAAGTATTAATATATTTAGTCCATTTTCTGGCAGACAACTTTCCATATCTTTATGTCATTTTAATTACCTTTCTCTAGATGGATTAGCTTTATAGCCTTATGTTTCCCTTGAGGTGTGATGACTAGAACCAAAAAATATTTCTAATTCTGAGGTACAGTACTATGGGATAATGCTTTATATTTCCAGTGCTCTTCCTTGTGACACTTTATATTCATTTTTGATGCAAAAGCTTTTTAGGACAATGTTTTACAGGGAATAACATAAAATCACTATAGATCCTTTGTCTAGCAGTTCATCTGGGAATCCTACCATTTGATATCATTGGTTTGACCCTTTTCTCCCCTGAAAAGCTTAGCGTCAACTGAAAATGAGTCAATTTTAATGTGCACTTGTATGTTCCATTGTGTTCTAAAACATGAAACTCAGCTGGCTCCAGCATTGACTTCGGGCACATCAACCATCAGCTTCTGTTCTTCAGAAACTTAGTAAATTTTTCTCTGGCAATTGTTCAGATCCTCTTTACTAAATATTGCTTACCTATAGGTCCAATAAAATATTGATATTATGTATATATGTGCTTTATGTGTTCTGTGCATATCTACTTATACATATAAGTGTGGTTTTGGTAAAAGAGAAATAACCAGAGTGTGAATTAAAGTGAAAGTACAGCCTGAAATGGAGTAAAAACAACATGGGCTTTAGAACAAGACTATCGTCCCCTTAATGTCTCTTCCGACCTGGTTGGCTTCTGACATGGTTCCACCACAGAAACTGGTGTCTATGGCCTTCCAGGCTGGTTTTAAACAGAATGTCTTATGCTTAAAGTAGGTCTTCAGTCAATATTAGGCCTCTCTTTCTTTTTCCACTTGAGAAAGTGTAAAAGTATTAATAACTGACTAACTTATGTACTTTAGGTTGTGCATGAAAAGGGGTTTGCACATACTGATAGCACAAGAGTCAGGAGGTTGACTGGTTAAGAGTAGGGGCTCTAGAACTAGTCTTCCTGGGTTCAATTCCTGACTTTACCAATAACTAGTTTCAAGATTCAAGAACTTACTTCACCACTCTATGCCTCAGTTCTCTTATCTTTAAAGTGGGGAGATGATAACAGTATTTTCCTTACTGGGGTCTTGTGAGGATTAAATGAGACAATATTTGTTAAACACTTAAAGCAGTGTCTGACATATAATAAGTAGTTAACATATAGTAGCTTTTATTATAAAGTGTAATTATCTCATTGAATCCTCTTAGTAGCCTGGTGGGATAGATTCATATTATTTGTGAGAAATTGATCACAAGTGAGGTGAAATAATTTGAACCAGGACACTCAATAAAAAACAGAATCTGGACTTGATTCTTGTCTGTTATTAACTACTCAAATTCCTCCTTAATTCTCTCCAATCCAATTTCTTATGGGGATTGTTTAATCAGTCTGATACAGGAACTGGTCAAAAGGCTTTTTGGAAGTTTAAATATAGATTTTTCTCTCTAAATTTCCTTAGTTTTACTTATTTATTCCCTCAAACAACTCTAGTGAAACAAACAATCAATTCTCATGCAGAAGTCATGTTGACTCATTCCATGCTAAATTATTCTCTTTTGGCTATTCAGCTATCCTACCCTTTCACCAATACCTCAGAAAAATTGCAAGGCTGACTGAAATTTGAAAAGGAGGTTGTGAGTTTGGACAAATCATTTAACCTCCTTGAAAATGTATTTGGACTGGATGAGCTGTAGGGTTCTTTCCAGCTCTAAAATTCTATGATCCATGATTATGGATGTAATGAGTGAGACCCTCTTTTCCACTTGCTATGGTGCATTGCTGAGGTACTATTCCATTTATTTGATACTCTCCTTAGAAGAGTATATTTGTTTTTCTTGTGATTCTTTAAAATAAAATATGTAGGAAAGATATACTAAAAAAGACATGTTAAAGTTAAGTAGCAAAGGGAATTTCAGAGGGAAAATGAGGGATTTAGTATCATTCACTTTAAATTAGGCTTCCTTTTTGTTGTTGTTGCTATTATTTTGGTATCCTGTGACCTTGTTTTATTTACCATATCATTCCTTCATTTTATATTCAAATAATACTGTACCAGAATTTCTGAGAAGGTAGGGCTGATATCCAAATTTGAAGAACATTCTGGTGTTTCTTTTAAATACAACACATACTTTTTTTCCTTCCCTTTAATAGGAAAACTGTCAGTGGTTCCATGTGACCATTTTAGTCCTATCAAATTAGGTAAACTGAAGTCATTATTAGCAACCATCTTACTGGGGCGCCTGGGTGGCTCAGTTGGTTAAGTGTCCGACTTCAGCTCAGGTCATGAACTTACGGTTCATGGGTTCAAGCCCTGCATCGGGCACTGTGCTGACAACTCAGAGCCTGGAGCCTGCTTTAGATTCTGTCTCCCTCTCTCTCTTCCCCTCCCCAGCTCACGCTCACTCTCTCTCTCTTTCTCTCTCTCTCTCTGTCAAAAATAAATAAAAAAATTTAAAATAGGAACCATCTTACTATACCTCCAGAAATGACCATAGTTCATCTAATAAGCACATTCTAAGAAAAAAAAATCCACTGTATTTATTAAATATCTGTTGTATTTTCTGAATTGTTGCATATATTGGGGATACAGAAATCCAAATTTTAGAGACTTTCCTAAAAACCTTAGTGAGTCAAAACAATAATATGCCTCAAAGCTGTGCTACAAGAGACACACAGAACACTGTTCTGGAAGCATGGAGGACGAACACCTGGTTGGTTTGCTAGGGGGAGATGCATACAGGGTTTCTCAAATAAGTAACGGATAATTGGGTGGTGTCTTGAACACTACATTCGAATTGGTCTAGTTTTGAGATGAAGGTTCCAGAAAGAGAGACCAGCATGTGCAAAGATGAAAGAAAGGTATATTTGGAAAATTAATTCCATTAGTTTAGAGTGCTTATGGTCCAGTGGGTAAGGTTGAATGTGGAGAGGTTAAGGGAGGCAGATTATGAGGGATTTCACATGTCCTACTAAGGATTGCCCAGGAGTTCATAAAGTATAATTGATAGGTTACAAGCAATTGAATGGGATGATCTGATTTGTTAATGGTGTGCATTTCCCATCATAAGAGAACTGCTTAGAAAGGGTCCAAATGACCTTGTCCAGCTAATCAATTTCCAGGATTTAATACAGTGTCTAAAATATGGTAGATTCTCTACAAATGTCTATGAAGTACTAAATAAATGGATTGATCCATCAATGAAAGGACTAAGCTATTTAGAATTTGCTTCTGGACTACATATCAAATTATTTACAGGAGTAATGATGAGATTTTCTTTAAACATTTAAGCAAGAAAAGGGGTGGTAGGGGAGGACAGATAAAATAAGATTGTCCAAATGTAAATAATCATGAATACTGGGAATCTAGTACCCAGGGGATCATATTTCTATTTCTTTTACTTTTTTGAATGTTTGATATTTTTCCATGATAAAGAAGTTTTTAAAAATTGCCTGATTTAATAAGGCAACTTGATTTCTAGACTCCAAATGTTAATGTTTCGAAGCATAAATATCTCAGTTAAAAAGGACTAAGCTTTTAAAGAATGATAATATTTGTAACTTAAAAAAAACTAAAAGAGAAACCTTGAATACTATAAAAATTTTTGGAGTTTTAATGAAATTCTTGACTCTAGGTTTTTAAGCTTTCAAACTAATTATGGCTAGAAAACTTCTTGACTCAAACTTTATAGTTTATATTATAGAATTATGACTAATCTGTTAGAAACTCATAATTTTTTAATATGGAATTCATACCCTTATTCCGAAACATGTTGTAAAAGAAATGTCTTTACATAAATCTATATCACATGCAATTGATTTCACAAAATTCAATGTTGTTAATTTTGCAGTTACTAAAAGCAACTTGGTTGAATTCCTGCTAGTATTTGTAATATATACATTTAGTACTAAAAGCAATTAGGTTAAGACACACAAAAACATAGTCTACATGTATAAGTGTATCATTGTTTCTATTTCAGGAATGTGAATTCATCATAGTTAAATTTGAATGATATGTATAGCCATTGATTCGATCTCTGCATTCTGTTCAATAAATTGAGATATTACTGCTGAATAAAGTCATATTTTAATAATTAACAATTTCTGGGGACTGGCACACTACCACTGAAACCTTTTCTTTCCAGATGCAGCCATTTTGGCAGGGGGGAGGGGGAGAGGGGTGGTCTCAGCTACTTCAGATTAGCTGTCACATCTACAACCAGCGTCTGGTGAGCTGGGCATCTCCATGTGTTGGATGAAAGTACACAATGAGGGTCAAACTGCAAGCTGGTGTTTAAATGATGGTTCTTCAGTTGATGCACGGAGAGAAAGTAAGCATGTTACAAAGAGGATAGCATAGAAGTAGGAATGGCATATGGAGACAAGGGACAGATATTAAAGGTTGATTTTTGGCCCTTACATCAACTCAAACAGTTTTGCCCAAGAAAAGGAAACCCAGCTTCAGAGAAGTGGTACAGGTCACAACTTGTGATAGAAGTCCTTATTTTTTCTTTTTAACACTTATAAAATAAGTTTCTATTAAGATATTCTCTTAATAATAAAAAGGAAAAAGATAGAAAGCCACATGAGAAACTGGCTACTTGAAAGGGAAAATGAGCTTTGTAATTATCACTAAATAGAAAAATGCTATATTAATAGGTGTTAGGGGGAAATATTTTATTATTGTGCCATGGAAATTTGCCCTTGTATGTTCATCAAGGATGCCTTTAAAAAACTTTTTTTAGGCATGATGTGATCTGGCTCTGGAAATGATGTAAGTTTTCCATCCTAAATATCTCAAAGAAGTTAAGTTAAGCAATAGTGATCACAATGGGTTTTCAGTCAATGTAAGTTTTCTTCAGCCACTGTTACATTGGAAAATTTACAAATGACAGTCTGAAAGCTGCAGTAATTACTCCAAAGATTATCACCAAAAAATAAGTAATTCCTCTAAGCAAAATTTAATATCTATAGAGGCCACATTTACCTTGACTTTGGCAAAAAATGTTGAAATAAAAATTTAATAATACAAAAATACATGTGTACATATATCACAAACAGAAAATGCTTGCTGCTTAGCACCTCATATCTTTTCTAAAGGAAAAGTAGAGAACTGAAGGCTTTTTTCTTTTCACACCAGTTGGGTATATTATTTCTCTAGTCTTTTGTGTAAATAACCAGGAAAGCTGAAAATAAGAGATCTTGAAGATTTTAATGTGTGACACTACCAGCTATAAGCAAAGAATAGATTCTCTTTATATTTTTAGAGCCCTTACGATACATCAACATTAATGACATATTTTAATTCCTATGCTTGGTTTACCACTGGAAGCTAAAGTTTCAGTGATAGGAAGAGAATGAAAAATTTCAGAAGACACTAAAAAAACTGAAAATATAGGGATATCGGGGAAAGATGGAAATCTTATATTTACCAAAAAACCCAAAACACTGAATGACAAAAATAAGCGAAGGTGTAATGTGTGCAAACTGGACAGGTAAGGATGGTAAGACGTTTACCGAGGCAATAGCTTTCTTCTCTCCTGTATGATAACACTTACTCAATATTCTTAAGAAAGATGTTCCCTAATGCTGTTTAGTAACATCACTTCTGATAACTATTGAGAGAAAATAACACTTATGTGCTTAGAAGGAGATTCCACCTAAAGGCTATAAAGTTTTTCTACAAATCACTGTTATTTGGTAAGTTTTGATGATCCATTAAGAAATCTATTCTACCCATTTCACCTGTACCTATATTTTTATGTGCTTAAATGTAAGCATGAAAACAATGGAATTTGTAGGTATAATCTCAAAATCAAATTATAAGTTTTTCTTAAATTTTGCAACACATCTCAGTTGAAAGATCTATTTGTTATCATTTTAAATTTTATACCTGTATAATAGAATGCATTCTTTGAGTTAGTTAGCTAATCACTATTTCAAAATAAAAAAGGAAAACCGATCAACGGAACTAAAGTAACAGAAGCATAAGTTCTTTGCCAAGCATATATATATATATATATATATATATATATAGGAAGAAAAATAAAGGCAATTTACAGGTAAGGTAGTATAACTTGACAGGCCTTTCTGTAGGAATTCAGAAAATGGAAACATTGTTTTTTATTACAGTCAGTTTAAATCTCAATTGGCTTCATTCTCAGTTTTGAGTTGGATCTTACTTTCATAAATGTCTTACTCTCATATTTGAGTCTCAAGTTAGACTTTTGGGCATTCTGTCAGTCAGATCTTACTCTTTAAACAACAATTTTCGTTCTTCACCAATAGTATATACTTTGTGTCCTTGATTTTTAGTTTTTTTTTTTTATCATGTAGAGCATCCTCACTGTCATACAAATCCCCCCCTTATCTTCCCATGAATAAATACTTTTTCTTCTTTGGGGTTTGAAAGTTTATGAATTCAGGCATATGTAAAGGCAAGTGACTACTTACTTCTTGTCCTCAAATTCCATCTTTCAATCACATTCATAATAGTATGCTTTATCTAATACACCACCGCTAGCAACTTTCAAAGCCTCTGCCTCTCTCCCCCAGAGTCTACCTTCCCATTTTCACGGTTCTGTGTTTAGTCCGGCCCACTCTTGATCCATCAGACATCTGCATACGATAGAACATGCCTACAGACTTCTTTAAGTTTCCTCCCATCTGGAACAGCTTTTTCTACTTCATCCACTGTGCTGCTCCAAATCTTGTGGGAATATGTTCTAAAATTGCTTTTCTTCTTTAATCTTTTTAATTGTACTGTTAACTCATGAATTGTTGTTGAAAAATAAATAAGTCCATGAAGATGTGTATTTTTTGTGTAAACCAAGACTTACATATAAAATATGTAAGCTACTAGGATTACTTAATTTGGAGGAAAAAAAGTTGGTGAATTACTAATAACATTCAAATAAGTAAGGAATTATACAATTGTTGGTAGACAGCTAATCTTTGTTACAGATTAAAAGGAATTGAGCTCTAACATAAGTGAAAAGGATTTTCAGTGAGATACAAGGAAGGCAATACAAATTGTTAAATAATGGGTTGGTTTATTAAAGCTTTATTCTTTCTGGAGAAGCCAAAGAGTTTATCCGCTCGTATGTTTCAAATTTGATATACATACAAGCTTTGTGAAGGAAGAAGAATGTCTGGCTGGAGAGAAAGTCAAACAGACATGGACAGAAACGTATAATATCGGGGAGCAAGCCAGCAAGAGGAGTGGGGTGTGTTAAAGAAGACTCTATTGATAGTTGTACATTGTTGTTAGGGCAGATGATTATTAAAAAAGAAGGTATTTTTTGAAGAAGAATGCTTTCTACTTTTCCATTTCTACACTTTATAGGATAAAGCTTTTGCTACAAATAAGTAAAAGCATAACATCAAAATAAAAACAAGACTTAATATGTAATTTTAAAAGTTGTGTTTGCAGAATCTTTTTGGAGTTATGTATTATTTCATTATACTATTGGAGACAAACCAAATTTCATAAACGTAGTAGAATATTTTCATTTATAAACATTATCCCATCATGTTCTAGGAAGGACTTAAATGGGAACATTTGATTATTTCATTAGCATGATAGCTTATCATGATCAAGACAAACTTTTTGTTAAGTGTTTATCTTGTTTCATATGATGCCAAATGAAAAGAAGCAAATTTTATAGAAACTCTGACATTTCAAGAAAAGTTTATAATTCTCCTAAAGAGAATGTATTATATAAATATATTTGTTGTTAGCTTTTCAAACTTTTACTATGTTTGTTAGCCTTCTAATATAAAAGGCATGGAAATCTTTTTAAGGCATTTTATTTTTGAATACCATGAAAAAGTTAAAATAATCAAACAAAAAGGGATATAGATGGAACATGAGCTATTCTCACATGCAAAAGAGTTAATACTGGATGAAGAACTGCAAGGTCCATGGCCTTGGGAACTAAAGTACAGGACTTTAAGGTCAGACTTTCTTTATATCCACCATGTATAGACTTTTTGCATACATATGCACAATAGTGACTTAATGTAAACCTTATAGTTAATTGATGAGGCCAGAATCCAGAAATGTGTTTCATGTTTAAAGAAATGAAAAAATATAAGGGAATATTTGTTACATTTGAAGAACTTAGAAAAATCCAATTTAACATCTGTTGTTAAAAACAGATAGTTTATTTGGTTGTAAAAAAGTTTTAATTTTTAGCCGGTAACCTATATTTTCTTAAAGCAGACTGATATAAATTAATTCAAAGGCAAGGTTACAAATGTCTTCATATTAGGTATTTGAAAAAGAAACCATAAACATTGTCAAAGATTAGTCAAAATGACAAGAGCATCATATTCAGAAAACTTGGAAGGGAAATTTTCCTTAACAATTTTTTAGCAACTAAGTACTGGTAGCAAGCTTAGGAAAAGTTTTAGTGGCTTTTAAATGGAAAGCATACATGAGATAATCATACCAGCTTTCCATGTTTACATAACACTCGCAAGACATATATGGAAAACTTTACCCAGAGTAATTTTATATTCCATGCCATAATTTGGTTTATTTTCCTTTGCAAGGATAAAATATCTATTAGTAAGAATCAGACTAATACAAATATTTCAAAACCACAAGATTATGACTATAATTTTTAGTTCCTAAAATCTGTTTGCATGAAGAATATCATGATGATGTAAAATATCACAATTATTCGAAGAATATAAGACTTTTTAAAAAGTTAAATAGAAAGCATCGTCCATAGAAATAAATAGAATTGCAAAAAGACATATTAAATGTCTGTCTTTTGAAACCTAACTATCCAGAAGCAAGCCACTTACCTATAATAGATAGAATGGAATTGATGTCTGTGAAAATAAAAATATTTTCATATTTGAAGGATAGCCATTTCAATAAATACAGTAGCTCTGATAACCAGGCTGCTGTAGGACAAGTCATGGTAACTTCTCTTTTTTAACCTATTACGATTGTTTAAAAGGTAATTTTTACATCCTATCATTCCACAGAGGTTGAGGCTTTTTTCCTTCTTCCTCACATGATTTCTGGATATTTAGTAAAGGGCATCACACCAGTGCAGTCTTGCAGTGCAGCACAAGGCAGTTGCAGCAAGTATTTCCCACTAGTAATGTAAGGAGCTAGGAGGGAAAAAGGCTTGAGGAAACAACCTAGAAAACCATAATACAGCTTGTTGGTCCTTTACCCACAAGTAACCTTTTTAGACCAGACACATAAAATGCATTTCATTATCTAAAATTTTAAAGGAGAATCTTTTGTTAAATGTTAACAAAGAAACACTATCCCAATTCCCTTTAAAATGCAACCCTTAAAAAAATCAACTATCAAGTCTTTTTGAAAAGTGCTTAAATCATCTGGAGATAAATATCACTTGGTGTCCTTGTTTTCTAACAAATGGCTTTTTCCATTGTTTCCATTAATTTCACCCATATTCGTTTTTTTAAAAAACAAGGCCCTTACCCTCATCAGCAAAACACAGATGTATGATTTAGCATATAAAACCGGTAATTACTCATTTACGAAAGATTTTTTCTCTTTTCGTCAGTTTTCAAGAAGTCTTCCCGTGATTAACTGTAAACAGGAATGGTTTACACCTCAAATTAGAAGCCATTAATTAGCATGACGAAGTCAACTGCAAGATACACAGATAATTTAAATTATTTAATCACTAATCACCTTGGTTAAACTGTAGAATACTCTTTCAATATCCTTCGGTAGGTTATTGATCTGTCAGTAAATTACCAACAGATCAGTTAGAGATAAATATTAGCGTTCTTTCCTTTCTCTCAGCTTTACATTATTTCTTCTTGTAAATACTTAAAAAGCTTTAAGGTTCTTTAATCCCAAGTCCCTAATTAGCCATCACTAGTCTTTTTGTAACCAGGAAAAAGAGTATCTGAAGTACAGATCAGGAGTTCGCTATGCCCGCGAACAATAAAATAAAATAAAACATTTTAAAAATGTAAAATGCTTAAGGCAATGGCAATAATAAAAGATATATGCAGAGGTGGCTTCAGCAAATAACGGGCTTGCAAACGCCAAGTGCTTAACAAAAAAAGCCGAACCTCTATTGCAATATACAGCACTCCAATAAATTACACAACACTTTGCATAGGCTGCAGAAATAACGCAGGACAAGACTTACACAGATGCCAATCCGCAGCATTTATACACATGCACATGGCAAGAGACAGAAACCAAACACTATCATTCAACTCGGGCCGGGTAGCGCGATGCCGAGTTTGCCCAGCGCGAGAGGGCTCTCTGCGTGTGTGTCTGTGTGCGCGCGTGAGAGTGAGACCCATCCTTGGGGCATTTCCCCTCTTTGGGCAGTTTTGCTTCATTTGTTTCCCATTTCGGCTACATAGAAACTAACTTCCATCTCAGCCCCAGCCAGCGCCGCTGAATAGAGCCTGTGCTGCGGCTCCGTGTGCGTCAGATCCCTCCGCGGAGTCGTCCCCGGCCCCCTCCCTCCCGCGGTCGGCCTCCACAGAGAAAGCGCCTTTCAGCCAACCGGCGGCTCTGGCTCCGACATCTTCTCTGACTGGAAATAAATAAATAAATCGCACCTTTGGCCGGGGAGGAGGGCGCAGGGGCCTCGGCACACTGGGTGTGGGGGCACTGGGGCGCGGGGCCGAAGGCACTCCTTTTTTTGCGCCGGGGGGCGGGGGCGCAGGGCGAGGACGGGGCCAAGCCCGGGCCGCGAAGGCGGCGGACTCCTTTCTGCGGCGGAGGGATCCGCGGCGGAGGCGGCGGCGGCCGTAGCCGCTGCCTGAGAGTTGTTGTTTCCTCCTCCTCCTCCTCCGCCTCCGCCGCCGTTGCTTGAATGGTGGAGCCGAGGCTGGGCTCGTGAACACACACTGACAGCTATAGGGCAGGCGGCGGCACCATCCCCGCTTCCCCTCGGCGGCGGGGTGTCCCGCCGGCGGCCCTGAAGTGACCCATAAACATGTCTTGTGAGAGGAAAGGCCTCTCGGAGCTGCGATCGGGTAAGTCGGGGGGCTGCTGGGGCCGCTGGCACCGGGCGATTCCGCCCGCGGTCCCCCGCCCCCCGCCGCCCGGCCGCTAAGCCTGTGTGTCTCCCCGTCCCCCTCTCCCGCGCAGAGCTCTACTTCCTCATCGCCCGGTTCCTGGAAGATGGACCCTGTCAGCAGGCGGCTCAGG